>NW_022603825.1:0-3446 GCF_008692095.1 Etheostoma spectabile | reverse complement strand
TCTTCAGTTTCTTAGCAGTCTCGCATGGAATAGCCTTCATTTTAAGGACAAGAACAGACTGCGAGTTCCAGATGAAAGTTCTCTTTTTCTGGCCATTTGGAGCGTTTAATTGACCCCACAAATGTGATGCTCCAGAAACTCAATCTGCTCAAAGGAAGGTCAGTTTTGGAGCTTCTGTAACGACCTAAACTGTTTCCAGATGTGTGAACATGATTGCACGAGGGTTTTCTAATCATCAATGAGCCTTCTGAGCCAATGAGCAAACACATTGGACCATTAGACCACTGGAGGGATAGTTGCTCTATCCACCGATGGAGATGTTCACCAACAACCAGACATCTGCAGCTAGAATATCATTCACCACATTAGCAATGTAGAGAGTGGATTTCTTCAAAGTTAAGACCAGTTTAAAGTTATCTTCATTGGAAAGTACAGTGCTCTTCCTTCAAAAATAAGGACATTTCAATGGGACCCCAAACTTTTGAACGGTAGTGTATGTACATAAATAACAGATATATGCCCATATATAACAGATATATGTCCATATATAACAGATATATGTCCATATATAACAGATATATGTCCATATATAACAGATATATGTCCATATATAACAGATATATGTCCATAAATAACAGATATATGCCCATATATAACAGATATATGCCCATATATAACAGATATATGCCCATATATAACAGATATATGCCCATATATAACAGATATATGTCCATATATAACACATATAACAGATATATGTCATATATAACACATATAACAGATATATGCCATATATAAACAGATTATATACCCATATATAACAGATATATGCCCATATATAACAGATATATACCCATATATAACAGATATATGCCATATATAACAGATATATGCCCATATATAACAGATATATGTCCATATATAACAGATATATGTCCATATATAACACATATAACAGATATATGCCCATATATAACAGATATATGCCCATATATAACAGATATATGTCCATATATAGAAGATATATGCCCATATATAACAGATATATGTCCATATATAACAGATATATGTCCATAAATAACAGATATATGTCCATATATAACAGATATATGCCCATATATAACAGATATATGCCCATACATAACAGATATATGCCCATATATAACAGATATATGCCATATATAACAGATATATGCCCATATATAACAGATATATGCCCATATATAACAGATATATGCCCATATATAACAGATATATGTCCATATATAACAGATATATGTCCATATATAAACAGATATATGTCCATATATAACAGATATATGTCCATATATAACAGATATATGCCCATATATAACAGATATATGTCCATATATAACACATATAACAGATATATGCCCATATATAACAGATATATGCCCATACATAACAGATATATGTCCATATATAACAGATATATGTCATATATAGAAGATATATGCCCATATATAACAGATATATGTCCATATATAACAGATATATGTCCATAAATAACAGATATATGTCCATATATAACAGATATATGCCATATATAACAGATATATGCCCATACATAACAGATATATGCCCATATATAACAGATATATGCCCATATATAACAGATATATGCCATATATAACAGATATATGTCCATATATAACACATATAACAGATATATGCCCATATATAACAGATATATATACCCATATATAACAGATATATGCCCATATATAAACAGATATATGCCCATATATAACAGATATATGTCCATATATAACAGATATATGTCCATATATAACAGATATATGTCCATATATAACAGATATATGTCCATATATAACAGATATATGCCCATATATAACAGATATATGTCCATATATAACACATATAACAGATATATGCCCATATATAACAGATATATACCCATATATAACAGATATATGCCCATATATAACAGATATATGTCCATATATAACAGATATATGTCCATATATAACAGATATATGTCCATATATAACAGATATATGTCCATATATAACAGATATGTCCATATATAACAGATATATGCCCATATATAACAGATATATGCCCATATATAACAGATATATGCCCATATATAACAGATATATGCCCATATATAACAGATATATGTCCATAAATAACAGATAGTACGTCTGTAGGTGAAAGTATGAAGGCGCTGAAACTTTTGGGAGCAGAAGAAGATTTGAAGGACTTGAAGCGTGCTCTCATTGACTTTAATGTTAAAATGAAATGTGTTTAAAAGCTTAATATTTGAAAAAGTATAAATAGCAGAAAAATAGCTGAAGAAGTCCCCTCATCTGCTGAGAGAGCTGAAGATTTGAAGAGTTGAACGGTTTAATTAGCAGAACGTATGCAGAAGATACGGAGAGCATGAAAAAGGAATGGAAGAGGAAATAATGACGAAAGAACAGAATAACGATGGATAAAGGAAACCGATTGGACGACATGTGGTTCAAACCTTTGGTCTGTTCTGCCTTTTCTCAACATTTTTAAATTATTTTTTTTCCTTTTTTTAAACACTTTTTACATTTTTCAACTTTTGTTTTCAACATATTTTCAACATGTGTTTTTTTAACATATTTTCAACATTTGTTTTTTAACATATTTTCAACATTTGTTTTTTTACATATTTTCAACATTTGTTTTTTTACATATTTTCAACATTTGTTTTTTTACATATTTTCAACATTTGTTTTTTTTACTATTTTCAACTTAAAAAACAAGATTTTAATTATTGTTTTAATATTTTTTTTTTTCAAATATAGTTTCAAAGTTTTTTTTTCCTTTTCTTTCAACCTTTTTATCAAAAAAAAGGTTAAATAAATACTAAAATAAATATAAATGTTGAACTTTTGTTTACAAAAAAGGTCAACATTTATTTAAATTATTTTTTCAACATTTATTTAAATTTTTTCAACTTTTCTTTTTTTAATTTTGTCGACATTTACTTTTTACATATTTTCAAAATAATTTTTTACATTTTTCGACAAAAAAAAGTAAAATTTGTTCAACATTTGTTTTTTCACAGATTTTTTAAAATTTATTTTTAACATTTTTCAACATTTTTTTTAAATTTTTAAATTTTTGAAAATGTTTTAAATATTTTTCAACATTTTTTACATTTTTTCAACATTTTTAAAAAAATTTTTCAAAATAACTTTAAATTTTCCATATTTCAAAACATTTTTTTAACTTTTTCGCGACAAAAAAAAGTAAAATTTTTCAACATTTGTTTTTTTTGCAACGATTTTTTTAAAATGTATTTGTTTAAAATTTTTCAACATTTTTTTTAATTTTTTAAAAATGTTTAAAATATTTTTCATTTTTTTTTACATTTTTTCAACATATTTTAAAAAAAATTCAAAATAACTTTTTAATTTTACATATTT
>NW_022603824.1:0-21197 GCF_008692095.1 Etheostoma spectabile | reverse complement strand
TGTGTGTGTGTGTGTGGTGTGTGTGTGTGTGTGTGTGTGTGTGTGTGTGTGTGTGTGTGTGACCTGCTGTAACAGTCGGGGTCGTCCAGCCAGCAGCCCTGTGTGTGTGTGTGTGTGTGTGTGTGTGTGTGTGTGTGTGTGTGTGTGTGTGTGTGTGTGTGTGTACCTGCTGTAACAGTTGGGGGTCGTTCAGCCAGCAGCCCTGGTGTGTGTTGTGTGTGTGTGTGTGTCTGTGTGGTGTGTGTGTGTGTGTGTCTGTGTGTGGTGTGTGGTGTGTGTGTGTGTGTGTCTGTGTCTGTGTGTGTGTGTGTGTGTGTGTGTTACCTGCTGTAACAGTTGGGGTCGTTCAGCCAGCAGCCCTGTGTGTGTGTGTGTGGTGTGTGTGTGTGTGTGTGTGTGTGTGTGTGTTACCTGTTTAACAGTCGGGGTCGTCCAGCCAGCAGCCCTGTGTGTGTGTGGTGTGTGTGTGTGGTGTGTTCCTGTTGTAAGTCGGGGTCGTCCAGCCAGCAGCCCTGCTTCACCACCCTAACGTCTCCTGAGACGTTCCTCCAGGTAGCGAAGCAGTGGAGTCTCTTGTCCTTCTCTCCGGAGCAGGTGACCACGCCGCTCAGGTTCCCTCGACTCGAGGACACCCCTGAGGACAGCGAGGACGCAGAGGACAGTGAGGACGAAGGGCTGTAGCTGTAGTGGACACACTCCTGAGTGTCTGAGCGTCCCAGGATGGCACCTGGAAGACAACACCCCCGTTAGAGCTGGTTTCATAGGACACAGCCACTGGGAATGATCTTCTACCATATACATATACATATATTATATATATATATATATATATATATATACATATACATATATATATATATATACCCTTTTATATTTAATCCATAATATTCATTATATTTACCCTATAATATATATTATATCTACTCTAATATCTATCACATCTACTCTATAATACCTATTATATCTACTGTATAATATTCACACACACACGAGTCTGTATTATTCTGTCACATTAAAAGCGGGTTGCAAGACTTTTATTGTGAAATCAAAGTTGTTATGACTAAGTATATAAGTATCATAAGGTGTTATTTACTGTTATTATATGTTATTAGGTGTTATTAGATGTTATTAGGTGTTATTAGATCTTTGTTAATCCCAGAATTGAAGCAGAGAGTATCAGCAGCAGCGGAGTAAGAAATACATCAAATCTGTTTTAATATAACATGACAACAGAAGATTAAAAAGGACAAAAACTTTCTTTGGTGTTAGAGACTGATGTTAAACGGATGATGTGTGTGTGTGTGAGAGTCTGAGTGTGTGTGTTTGTCGTGAGCGTGTCTGTGAGTGTGTGTGTGTGTGGTGTGTGTGTGTGTGTGTGTGTGTGTGTGTGTGTGTGTGTGTGTCTGTGAGTGTGTCTGTGAGTGTGTGTGTGTCTGTGAGTGAGTGAGACAGTGTGTGTGTGTACTAACCTGAGGAGCAGGAGATAAGGAACACACTGAAGGCCAGTTTGGTGGCTGATCCCATCGTGGACCCAGATCCTGAATAGTATTTATAATCCCACCGAGACCAGAACCAGGATTTAAGTAGCGCTGCTTCTGACGGCGGACACCGACATGTCCCGGATGTCCCGGGCCGAATATGTAGTGTTGCTATGGTTCACTGTTAAAATACAACACATTTAACCCGTGTATGTGAGGACAGGCCCGGGTTATAGCGCTGTTCCTCGGGATCAAACCCGGCTGAACTGGCCGATCTCTGGGTAGTAAAAGAGACTTTCAGTCCGATAAACAGACTGCTTTTCCATCGATCTGCACTGATTTCCACAGCAGGATTAAAGTGTTAAAGCCGCTCCACATACCCCTCTTCTCTACAGACACTCTCCACTTTGTCTCCGAACTGAAAAGTGAAGTTTCCGCATGTTAGCATGTACAAGAATCCTCCGGGAGATCCGGGTACAGAGCCGAGGAAAACCTTCAATCCGTCGCTGACGACCACAGCTCGGTCATTGGACAGCTAGCAGGCCCGGCAGCCGTTAGCTCCGCAGCTAGCCGTTAGCTCGGCGGCTAACTAGCTAGCAATCAGGCTGGTTTGATGGGAGAGGGTTTCCAAACTGGGAAACAACACACGACCGCGCAGATCTTACCCAGTGGGGGGGGGGGGGGTAAGTTATCCAAATAAACACCCGCGGTTTGTTCCTTCTCGCCGGGGTTACGTTCCGGGCTCCGTCCTAACTTCCACTCCGGCCCTAGTCGCACTACCACAGGCAAAATGGCTGCCCACTCGGATTATTATCCACATCCACCTTCTTCCATAGTAATCCGTAACAGAGTGGAGGGGAATGTGACTGACACCCATAATGGCCAATAGGGAAGAAGAAGGAGCTCAGCACGTATTTTTCCACCAATCCCGTGCGGGGTCATGACGCACAACGTCAGGAATGCCAGAGAAAGCCCGCCTCTTTCCAGAGAGAATGGCGACGTTGTGACGCAGGACGTCAGGAATGCCAGAGAGAGTGGCGACGTCGTGACGCAGGACGTCAGGAATGCCAGAGAGAGTGGCTGGTGTCTGATACACTGATGGATTATTTTTAAGGATTATTGTGGGTATTTTAGCCTAGTTTTCAATTTAACGTTTTTATATTTATTATTTTGTAGTAATTGTTTTTTTATATATTAATTTTACCTTCCTTTTTTTTCTCATTGTGTATTTATTTTGTATTTACTCTTCTTTTTAATTGATCTTTTGCTCCGTTGTGTCATCATTATGTCAGATTGTTATTATTATTATTATTATTATTATTATTATTATTATTATTATTATTTTATTATTATTATTATTATTATTATTATTATTATTTTGTCAGATTGTTTTCTGGTTACAGCTCTTTGTGGCACGTGTTGATTGTAAGAATATCCATTTAAAATAAAACACACACGCACACATGTGTGTATATGTGTATATATACACATATACTGTATGTGTGTATATGTGTGTATATACTGTCTGTGTGTGTATGTGTGTATGTGTGTGTATGTGTGTATGTGTGTATGTGTAGCTGCAGTGTGAGTGTTTCCAGGTCACAGGACCAGTTTGATGCTGAGACCAGCAGAGGGAGCCGTCACATCACTGATGACAGGACCGGGCAGTAGGGAGAGTCTCTCACACACACACAGATGCACACACATACAGACACACACACACACACAGACCCACACATACAGACACACACACACCACACACACAACACACACACACAAAACACACAGACACACACATAGAAACACACACACGCACACACACACAGACACACACACACACAGACCCACACATACAGACACACACACACACACACACACACACACACACACAAACACACAGACACACACACATAGACACACACACACGCACACACACACAGACACACACACGCACACATAGGCCCACACATTATAAGTGATCTCTGAACTCTATGAGCGTCCCGGTCTTGTTGGACCAGGGTCTGGTCTCCGCTGGGTCCCGTCCTGACTTCCAGAGCTTTCTCTAAAGGTGCTGTTGCTAAGAGACGGAGCTGCGGCCGTGGAAGCGTCTCCTCCCGGCTCCAACGCTGAAACCCAACGCACCCGCAGGCTGTCCCAAGACATCCTGCCTCCGCGTCCAGACACCGAGGGGGACTGCCAGTCGGCTCGCCGTCCTCGCGTTGCTCTGTTGTCCCCGAGACGGACCTGGAGTCTGTCTCTGGGCTGGCAGAGACACGGCGCCATGCTGAGCTTTTGTCCCCCGAGGCAAAGAGCTGCACAAAGGGGCCCTTTAAATGTCCATCTCCTCCACACAGGGGCCCTTTAAATGTCCCCCCCCCCCCCACAGGGGCCCTTTAAACGTCCATCTCCTCCACACAGGGGCCCTTTAAACATCCCCCCCCCGGGCCGGCTGTTGGTTTTTCCTTTGTTGGAGCAGCATCCTGCTCGTCTCACGTCGTTTTCATAATAAAACTTCCTTCTCATAGATCATGTAAGTATATATCAATATATATATATTGATATATAGTGTACATATACATATAGCACATTCTCACACACATCCACCCATTCATGGCCATAAATCAAACATTTCAACAGGAAGGAACTCCACCTAAACTCATTATTCTGATTATTCCCACACCCCATGAATGCAGCACAGCTGAACCTCGTCTGCTGCTCCCGTCCTACTGGCTACTGCACTGCACTGTACTGTACTGTAGTGTACTGTAGTGTAGTGTAGTGTAGTGTACTGTAGTGTAGTGTGTACTGTAGTGTAGTGTAGTGTATGTGTGTAGTGTACTGTAGTGTAGTGTAGTGTAGTGTAGTGTAGTGTGTACTGTAGTGTAGTGTAGTGTAGTGTAGTGTGTACTGTAGTGTAGTGTAGTGTAGTGTAGTGTACTGTAGTGTAGTGTACTGTAGTGTAGTGTAGTGTAGTGTAGTGTAGTGTAGTGTAGTGTAGTGTAGTGTGTACTGTACTGTAGTGTAGGTAGTGTAGTGTAGTGTGTGTGTACTGTAGTGTAGTGTAGTGTAGGGTAGTTACTGTAGTGTAGTGTAGTGTAGTGTAGTGTAGTGGACTGTAGTGTAGTGTAGTGTAGTGTGTACTGTAGTGTAGGTATGTAGTGTGTACTGTAGTGTAGTGTAGTGTGTGTGTACTGTAGTGTAGTGTAGTGTAGTGTAGTGTGTACTGTACTGTAGTGTAGTGTAGTGTAGTGTAGTGTGTACTGTAGTGTAGTGTAGTGTAGTGTAGTGTGTACTGTACTGTAGTGTAGTGTAGTGTAGTGTAGTGTGTACTGTACTGTAGTGTAGTGTAGTGTAGTGTGTACTGTAGTGTAGTGTAGTGTAGTGTAGTGTAGTGTAGTGTGTACTGTACTGTAGTGTAGTGTAGTGTAGTGTAGTGTGTACTGTACTGTAGTGTAGTGTACTGTAGTGTAGTGCACTGTAGTGTAGTGTAGTGTAGTGTAGTGTGTAGTGTACTGCACTGTAGTGTACTGTAGTGTAGTGTAGTGCACTGTAGTGTAGTGTAGTGTAGTGTGTAGTGTACTTCACTGTAGTGTAGTGTAGTGTAGTGTGTACTGTAGTGTAGTGTAGTGTAGTGGTACTGTAGTGTAGTGTAGTGTAGTGTAGTGTAGTGCACTGTAGTGTAGTGTAGTGTAGTGTAGTGTGTAGTGTACTGCACTGTAGTGTACTGTAGTGTAGTAGTGCACTGTAGTGTAGTGTAGTGTAGTGTGTAGTGTACTTCACTGTAGTGTAGTGTAGTGTAGTGTAGTGTAGTGTAGTGTAGTGTACTGCACTGTAGTGTACTGTAGTGTAGTGTAGTGCACTGTAGTGTAGTGTAGTGTAGTGTGTAGTGTACTTCACTGTAGTGTAGTGTAGTGTAGTGTGTACTGTAGTGTAGTGTAGTGTACTGTAGGGTAGTGTAGTGTAGTGTGTAGTGTACTGCACTGTAGTGTAGTGTAGTGCACTGTAGTGTAGTGTAGTGTGTGTGTAGTGTAGTGTAGTGTAGTGCAGTGTAGTGTGTAGTGTACTGTACTGTAGTGTAGTGTAGTGTAGTGTAGTGTAGTGTACTGTAGTGTAGTGTACTGTAGTGTAGTGTAGTGCACTGTAGTGTAGTGTAGTGTAGTGTGTAGTGTAGTGTAGTGTAGTGCAGTGTAGTGTGTAGTGTACTGCACTGTAGTGTAGTGCAGTGTAGTGTGTAGTGTGTAGTGTACTGCACTGTAGTGTACTGTAGTGTAGTGTAGTGCACTGTAGTGCAGTGTAGTGTGTAGTGTGTAGTGTGTAGTGTGTACTGTAGTGTGTACTGAAGTGTAGTGTAGTGTGTAGTGTAGTGTGTAGTGTGTAGTGTGTCCTGTAGTGTGTCCTGTAGTGTGTAGTGTAGTGTGTAGTGTAGTGTGTAGTGTGTAGTGTGTCCTGTAGTGTGTATTTTAGTGTATATTTTATGCTATATAAGTCTTATAAATAAAATGAAGAAGGTATTGTGAGAAGATCAAATGAAGTAGTCGGAGTATTTTCCAGCGGCGGAGGGCGGAGAAGGTCGAGCTTTGTGTGCGGCAGGGCGAGGTGTTGATAACGCTATCTCTGACCTCTGACCTCTGACCTCTGACCTCCGTGTCCTCTGCCTCAGCCTCTCCTGCAGAGGACACGTCTCCTGGTCTGAATGAGCCGCTCTCTGCACACGCAGCTCATTACGCTGTCATTGTGCTCCCAGCCAATCAGAGCGCGTCTGGGGGGATAGGGATCCAGATTACAGATACATTATGTACCCATCACCCAGAGGGCCCAGAACAACGGAGACCGGCGTCCACTTAGAAATCATGGAGGGTCTGAAATTCTCCTCGTAGGTGCATGTCCACTGTGAGAGACATGTCCACTGTGAGAGACATAATCTAAAAAATATCCAGAAATCACAAAGTATGATTTATTAACTATTTATTTGTATGATCCAGCTATAAATAAGTATTTGAAAACCTGAGAAGATCCATGTTAATATCTGGTCCAGCAGCCTTTGTTTCCAACGGTTCCTGTAGTCCTGCACCAGGTCTGACACCCTGCAGAAGGGATTTTGGCCCCCCCTCCACACAGATCTTCTCTAGACCAGTCAGGTTTCTGGGCTCCCTCCAAAGATTCTCTATTGGGTTTAGGTCTGGAGACTGGCTAGGCCCCCCCTGAACCTTGATCTGCTTCTTCCAGAGCCCCCCCCTTGGTTCTCTGTGGTCTTCGGGTCTTTGTCCTGTTGGAAGACCCAGCCTCGACCCATCTTCAATGCTCTAACTGAGGTTGGTCCCCAAAATCTCCCAATCCATGGCCCCGGTCCTCCTCTCCTTAACACAGTGCAGTCCCCCTTTCCCATGTTCAGAGAAACCCCCCCAAAGCATGATGCTACCCCCCCCATGCTACATAGTAGGGATGGTGGTCTTGGGATGGTCCTTAGTGTATTACCAACAGTAACCTTGGAAACGGTGGTCCCGGCTCTTTCCAGGTCCTGGACCAGCTCCTCCCGTGTAGTTCTGGTCTGGTTTCTCACCTTTCTTAGGATCATTGAGACCCCCCGAGGTGAGATCCTGCATGGAGCCCCAGTCCGAGGGAGACTGACAGTCATGTTTAGCTTCTTCCATTTTCTAATGATGTCTCCAACAGTGGACCTGTCTTCACCAAGCTGCTTGGACATGTCCCCGTAGTCCTGTCCAGCCTTGTGGAGGGGGACAGTTTAGTCTCTAGTGTCTTTGGACAGGTCTCTGGTCTTGGCCATGTTAGTAGTTGGATTCTTACTGATTGGATGGGGGGGGCAGGTGTCTTTATGCAGCTAACGTCCTCAAACAGGTGCATCTAATTTAGGATAATAAATGGAGTGGAGGGGGACATTATGAAGACAGACTAACAGGTCTTTGAGGGACATTATGAAGACAAACTAACAGGTCTTTGAGGGACATTTTGAAGACAGACTAACAGGTCTTTGAGGGACATTATGAAGACAGACTAACAGGTCTTTGAGGGACATTTTGAAGACAGACTAACAGGTCTTTGAGGGTCAGAATTCTAGCTGATAGCCAGGTGTTCAAATACTTATATTACAGCTGTATCATACAAATAAATAGTTAATAAATCATAGTGATTTCTGGATGCTTTTTAGATTATGTCTCTCACAGTGGACATGTCTCACAGTGGACATGCACCTACGAGGACATCAGACCCTCCATTGCACCTACGAGGACATCAGACCCTCCATGGTTTCTAAGTGGAGAACTTGTTAAATAGCAGGTGTTAAATACTTATCCTCACTGTATGTGTATGTGTGTGTGTCATAAAGTATAGTAAAGCAGAAATATATACGTTATTATCAGAGAGGATCCCACGTGACCATCACCAGCCAATCAGAGCGCAGTGTGTGTGAGTGTCCCAGTAAACAGGCTGCAGAGAGTCCCACGGACTCTGTCCCCCTGTCCTCTGTCTGTAAACCGGCTGCAAAGAGTCCCTCTGACCCTGTCCTCCGTCTGTAAACCCGCTGCAGAGAGTCCCTCGGACCCTGTCCCCCTGTCCTCCGTCTGTAAACCCGCTGCAGAGAGTCCCTCGGACCCTGTCCCCCTGTCCTCCGTCTGTAAACCCGCTGCAGAGAGTCCCTCGGACCCTGTCCCCCTGTCCTCCGTCTGTAAACCCGCAGCAGAGGGTTCCTTCGGGCCCTGGTCCCCTGTACTCCGTTTGTAAACTGGCTGCAGAGAGTCCCTCGGACCCTGTCCCCTTGTCCTCTGTCTGTAAACCGGCTGCAGAGAGTCCCTCGGACCCTGTCCCCTTGTCCTCCGTCTGTAAACCGGCTGCAAAGAGTCCCTCGGACCCTGTCCCCCTGTCCTCCGTCTGTGAACAGCCTGCAGAGAGTCCCTCGGACCCTGTCCCCCTGTCCTCCGTTTGTAAACCCGCTGCAGAGAGTCCCTCGGACCCTGTCCCCTTGTCCTCCGTCTGTAAACCGGCTGCAGAGAGTCCCTCGGACCCTGTCCCCCTGTCCTCCGTCTGTGAACAGCCTGCAGAGAGTCCCTCGGACCTTGTCCCCCTGTCCTCCATCTGTAAACCGGCTGCAGAGAGTCCTGAGATCTAATTTATAATTTAATTTAATCTTAATTTTAATCTGTTTATTGGTCCCCTATGGGGAAATTACATAGTCTAGTCGTCATAGTAACAGTGACGGCATTATTAAAAGTCTTCAGTTACATCCCTCCTTACTGAAAAAGTACCGCGTTAGTACCGATGTTGTTTATGACGCTGTTATTCCCATCCCTGCTGCTCTCTTCATAAATAGAATCAGCTGTTCTGATTGGTTAAGACTTAACCAATCAGAATTGTACACAAATTGCAAGGGCCAATCACAGAGTCACAACCCTGCTGTAAAAAATCAGTTTCTCCCTTTGCTATCAGCTGTCGTTGCAGAAAAAGAGTGCAACCCGAAACCCCACCTAAGCCTTGGCTCCCCTCTCCAGGAAGTAGCTGGACCCGAGATATATTGACACCACACCTAAGCCTTGGTTCCCCGCTCCAGGAAGTAGCCGGAACCGAGATATATTGACACCACACCTAAGCCGTGTTTCCCCGCTCCAGGAAGTAGCCGGACCCGAGATATACTGACACCACACCTAAGCCTTGGTTCCCCGCTCCAGGAAGTAGCCAGACCCGAGACAGATCTGTTCCTGTGGGAGAGGCTGTTGGTGCTGAACACTGGAACTGGGGCAGGAACATAAAGGAGAGCAAAGTGAAACAGATTCGCTTTCATCTGCCTCAAAAACCGACGCGTTTAATGAAAATTTAACAGAAATCTAAAATGCTCAGACTGAATGTTTCCTGTGGAGACGTCAGAAAGTGTCTCTCTGCAGAGTCCACGTCTCACTGACAGCTGGAGACATCACATGACCCCCGCAGAGTCTGGGATCACATGACTTCTGTCGTTTTGAGAGAGAGAGAGAGACAGAGGGAGGGAGAGAGAAGAAGAGACACAGAGAAGGACAGACAGAGAGACAGAGAGAGAAACAGAGATAGAAACAGACAGAGAGACAGAGAGAGAGAGACAGAGAGACAGACAGAGAGCGTCTCCTGGGAGTCTCCCTGTGTCGGAGACAGCGTCCTGTTTGTCTCTCTCTCTTCACCGTCATGAACAAATGTGTTTTTCAGCAGCGAACAGATAAAGGTTTGATCCCGGCGCGCCCCGAGGACACGATTTGGACGTGAAAGGAGAATCGGGGACAGTTATGAATGTGCGTTTGATTTCATAAAGAGGGGGGGGGGGCGGGGTGGGGGGTGGGGGGGTCACACTGAGCTGCTTGTTGAGAGGCGTCCAGATGTGCTGCGATCATCAATGCCACCCTGTTCTTCTTCTTCTTCTTCTTCTTCTGCTTCTTGTTCTGCACACTGAGGGCCGGTGTCCGGGGGGGGGGGGGGGGGGGACACGGGACACTTTATATCTTCTTCTCCTTTTATTGGCTCAGACGTGCTATAAAAGTTCAGAGAAAACAAACATGGAGACGTCAATGAGTCCCGTTCATTCATGAAGGACGTCGGTCAGAGGCTTTTATTTTGGATTTATTACTTTTTATATTTTATTCACTCAGAAACGACTCACTTTATTTTGGGTTAAACAGCTTCTAAAATACACAACACAACACAATATATATATATATATATATATATATATATATATATAATATATATATATATATATAATTATTATTTATAATAAATATTAGGACTTTTTATCTTGCGGTGTAGTGTAGTGGAGTAGGAAGTAGTAGCAGGGGTGGGTCTAGGATCAGACCTGGGGGGGCTCAGCCCCTAATAAGAACAGCTCTAGGTCTAGTGTCCCCGTTTTAAGTTTTACAAAAATAAAAACATTACTTGTTTTGGAGGTAAATACGCTTCTGAGCTGAAAATGTCCCCGGATTATGTCTGAGAAATCTGGTCCCCTTACTCCACCTCCACCCTCCCAGGGGGACCTGCTTGCACCAGACCACCACCCAGCTAATGTTGTTAGCCTAGCTAGCAGCACCAGGGCAGCCTCGGGGTCACACTTCTCCTGGTGGATGTTTTGGAGATGAAGAGTTTTGTGTTTTTTGGGTTATGATTGCAGCACAAGGTAAGACTGCTGGTTTATTCTTATTTATTCTTATTTATTCTTATTATTTATTAATATGCTGCTCTCGTGCATCCAGCTGTTAGTAACCGTTTATCTGAAGGTTCATACGAGTTATTGGAGATAATTAGTTTTTTTACACACGTGTAAAGCCGTCTTATTGGAAAACCAGAATGAGGTTGCACCTATATTTAATTATCCTACCGTAGTTATGAAACGATGAGGCCGTGTTCATAACTGTTGATATGCGGCCCAGTGTCTTCATGCCTTAAATGTTCTGTTGCCGTGCGACAGAACCTTAAGAATGCGTCTCTCTGTCTCGTGCGTGAGTCAGGACGGACTGTTTCACTTTCATGTGATGTAACTCAGTGATGTGTTCAGGGTTTCTGTTGTTTAACCTGCAGTAGACCTGTCCTGTCCTGTCCCACCGTGTCCCTGTGTCCTGCCGTACCCGAGCCCAGCTGAGCCCAGCTGAGCCCAGCTGGTCCCGTCTGGTATTACGGGTTTTCGTGCCTGCGCAGCATGGACGTGTGTTCCAGTTCATCATGAAGCCTCAGTACTGACACCACTAAGGGCCTTGGTTTTAATAAATGAAGACAAATCTTTATCTGGACAGTCTGGGTAAGAAAGACATTTATATTTGGTTGAATAGCGACAACGGTGTATTAGTATCTGGTGGTCCCGGGTCAGTAGTCTATGGAGGGGTAATTATTGTCTTGGCTAATTATGATTTGAATCTCTATTAGTGTCTGTTATCTCATTACCGGGGTATTTAGTGTCTGTTGTCTCGTTACCCGGGGTATTTAGTGTCTGTTATCTCATTACCCGGGGTATTTAGTGTCTGTTATCTCGTTACCCGGGGTATTTAGAGTCTGTTGTCTCGTTACCCGGGGTATTTAGTGTCTGTTGTCTCGTTACCCGGGGTATTTAGTGTCTGTTGTCTCGTTACCCGGGGTATTTAGTGTCTGTTATCTCGTTACCTGGGGTATTTAGTGTCTGTTATCTCATTACCCGGGGTATTTAGTGTCTGTTATCTCATTACCCGGGGTATTTAGTGTCTGTTATCTCATTACCCGGGGTATTTAGTGTCTGTTATCTCGTTACCCGGGGTATTTAGAGTCTGTTATCTCGTTACCCGGGGTATTTAGTGTCTGTTATCTCGTTACCCGGGGTATTTAGTGTCTGTTGTCTCATTACCGGGGTATTAATGTCTGTTGTCTCGTTACCGGGGTATTAGTGTCTGTTGTCTCGTTACCGGGGTATTTAGTGTCTGTTATCTCGTTACCCGGGGTATTTAGTGTCTGTTGTCTCGTTACCGGGGTATTAGTGTCTGTTGTCTCGTTACCCGGGGTATTAGTGTCTGTTATCTCGTTACCTGGGTATTAGTGTCTGTTATCTCATTACCGGGGTATTTAGTGTCTGTTATCTCATTACCCGGGGTATTTAGTGTCGTTATCTCGTACCCGGGGTATTAGAGTCTGTTATCTCGTTACAAGGGTATTTAGTCTGTGTTATCTCATTACCGGGGTATTTAGTGTCTGTTGTCTCATTACCGGGGTATTTAATGTCTGTTGTATCGTTACCGGGGTATTAGTGTCTGTTGTCTCGTACACGGCTATTAGTGTCTGTTATCTCGTTACCGGGGTATTAGTGTCTGTTGTCTCGTTACCCGGGTATTTAGTGTCTGTTATCTCGTTACCCGGGGTATTTAGTGTCTGTTATCTCGTTACCCGGGGTATTTAGTGTCTGTTGTCTCGTTACCCGGGGTATTTAGTTGTTGTTGTCTCGTTACCCGGGTATTTAGTGTCTGTTATCTCTTACCCGGGTATTTAGTGTCTGTTATTCATTACCGGGTATTAGTGTTGTTATCTCATTACCGGGGTTTTAGTGTCTGTTATCTCATTACCGGGGTATTTAGTGTCTTTATCCGTTACCTGTGTACCAGGTTGTGTACCAGGTTGTGTACCAGGTTGTGTATCTGGTTGTGTACCTGGTTGTATACCAGGTTGTGTACCTGGTTGTGTTTCAGATTGTGTACCAGGTTGTGTACCAGGTTGTGTTTCAAGTTGTGTATCTGGTTTTGTACCAGGTTGTGTACCAGGTTGTGTACCTGGTTGTGTTTCAGATTGTGTACCAGGTTGTGTACCAGGTTGTGTACCTGGTTGTGTTTCAGATTGTGTACCAGGTTGTGTACCAGGTTGTGTACCAGGTTGTGTTTCAAGTTGTGTATCTGGTTTTGTACCAGGTTGTGTACCAGGTTGTGTACCAGGTTTTGTACCAGGTTGTGTACCAGGTTGTGTACCAGGTTGTGTTTCAGATTGTGTACCAGGTTTTGTACCAGGTTGTGTACCAGGTTGTGTACTGGTTGTGTTTCAGATTGTGTACCAGGTTGTGTACCTGGTTGTGTTTCAGATTGTGTACCAGGTTGTGTACCAGGTTGTGTACCAGGTTGTGTTTCAAGTTGTGTATCTGGTTTTGTACCAGGTTGTGTACCAGGTTGTGTACCAGGTTTTGTACCAGGTTGTGTACCAGGTTGTGTACCAGGTTGTGTTTCAAGTTGTGTATCTGGTTGTGTACCAGGTTGTGTATCTGGTTGTGTTTCAGGTTGTGTACCAGGTTGTGAACCAGGTTGTGTACTAGGTTGTGTACCAGGTTGTGTACCAGGTTGTGTACCAGGTTGTGTACCAGGCAGTGACGTGCGGTGATGTCAGTAAGAGGGTAGGCACTGAGTCATGAAAGCCAGATTACCTAATTTATTGTTTAGGCTAATAATCAAAACGTTACGCACAAGCGCGGCACCCACGCGCGGTCGATAGCAAGACATTTCCAATTAATCTATCAATCAAAATCAATCTAAAATAATTATATAACCCTTTACAGCAACCAGCAGCAAATAGTTTCTGACTCACCAATCGGTAGATTTGTACACAAAATCCATCCGACGCTTTCTCGTGAAGGCGTCGATCCCAGTGTTGTAAAACTCGTCTTTACGGCGCTTTAGTTTGCAGAGTCTCTGACTCGGCGAGGGCTGGAAGACATGCCGGCCCGGTCCGGTTCCGACTGGATGTTTGGATCCGTTTCAGGGTGGAGGATGTGCGAAGCTGTAGTCCCGGTATTATATGAGCTGACGGTTTTTCCTGCTTGGTTAAAGCTGCGGGCAGGTTGTTCAGATCCAGGACCCCGTAGAGGTCCCGCCGCTGACTGTTCAGATCCAGGACCCCGTAGAGGTCCCGCCGCTCACTGTTAGCACGGCCACATAGCCACATCTCTTCTTCCAAACCAGTCAGTTTGAAACGATGCAACGAGTATTTGTCCCTTTTGCTGCAGTAGTCCATCTAAGGCTGGTGTAGACCTCCATCTAAGGCTGGTGTAGACCTCCATCTTGCTATTAGTTCTTTTTTTGAATTAAAATCGAGTTTAGAGAAATTCCTCACCGCTGTGATATCGGGGGACTCCGCTGCTGTTATTTTGACTTTGAATTTCGCGGGTATGGTTCTTACAACGTAGCTGGTGTAATGACGTCAGCTACGCAAAGGGCCAGGAATATCTCGATTTTAATTGGTCCGTGTTTGATATCTAACGGAGACGATTACTGGCATAACACATTTACGTACGAAGGCACGGCAGAGTTGTGCCTTTTGACGTACACGTTAAAGAGACAGCATCGAAGTGCGCATGCGCAACATTGGCTAATCCCTTGAATGGGCAGTAAAGGCTTTATCTGCGTATTCTGCCTTTTTTTCTATTTGACTATGCGTAACTGCTACATTTGTCATCGTACCGTCTAAATAATTGGAACAACACACATATAAATCACAAAAATAAACAGTAAAAATACAAATACAAGTTTATAATACATTTATTTAATAAACATTTTTATGCTTGAATTTTGGCAGGGTAGGCACTGCCTACCCTGACTGCACGTCACTGGTACCAGGTTGTGTTTCAAGTTGTGTATCTGGTTGTGTACCAGGTTGTGTACCAGGTTATGTACCAGGTTGTGTTTCAAGTTGTGTATCTGGTTGTGTACCAGGTTGTGTACCAGGTTGTGTACCAGGTTGTGTACCAGATTGTGTACCAGGTTGTGTACCAGGTTATGTACCAGGTTGTGTACCAGGTTGTGTACCAGGTTGTGTACCAGGTTGTGTTCAAGTTGTGTATCTGGTTGTGTACCAGGTTGTGTACCAGATGTGTACCAGGTTGTGTACCAGGTTGTGTACCAGGTTGTGTACCAGGTTGTGTACCAGGTTGTGTACCAGGTTGTGTATCTGGTTGTGTACCAGGTTGTGTACTAGGTTGTGTACCAGGTTGTGTTTCAGGTTGTGTATCTCAGATGTGGATTAAAGCCCCCCCGTGTGTGTGTCTGCCTGAAGATGAGTGCAGCGGGGTAATCTTAATGCAGAGACACCTGTCACCCAGCAGAGTGCTTCCATCCCATAATTTCCCTGTAAGCAGATTAGCTCGTCTAATGCAGGTATTGAGGAGTATTCTGCAGCTAAGTGCTTATGTAAACGTCTCCAAACCCCCCCCCCCCCCCACCCCCTCTCCCCCCTTCTCCCCCGCAGACAGAGGAGCCGAGGCATCCTCACCCACCCACACACACACACATACACACACACTCATACTCACACTCACATCACACTCACACACACACACACACAAACACACACACACACACACAGAGATAATCTGCAGATACAGAAACAATGTGTGATTTCCATGGTTGGAGCTGTGGAGCCGGCTGGGATTAGGAGACGTTGTGATGTCAGAAGAAAGGGAGAAACGGTCTGATGGAGGTGAAGCTTCATCTCCTCCTCATCTCACGCTCCATCGTTCTCCTACCGGCCACAAACATCTGACGCTCCATCGTTCTCCTACCGGCCACAAACATCTGACGCTCCATCGTTCTCCTACCGGCCCACAAACATCTCACGCTCCATCGTTCTCCTACCGGCCACAAACATCTCACGCTCCATCGTTCTCCTACCGGCCACAAACATCTGACGCTCCATCGTTCTCCTACCGGCCCACAAACATCTGACGCTCCATCGTTCTCCTACCGGCCCACAAACATCTGACGCTCCATCGTTCTCCTACCGGCCACAAACATCTACTGGTCACATTAGTGATGCATCGCTTGGTCTCAATCTGTCAACACACCGAGGTCTGGTGGTGGGACCTGGGCCTCTGTGGGACAGGAAGTAGTGGACGGACCTGACTAATCACTGGAAGGACATTAAGACACATATGGACATTAAAGGACATTAGGACACATGTGGATGTTAAAGGACATTTAGACACATGTGGACATTAAAGGACATTAAGACACATGTGGATGTTAAAGGACATTAAGACACATGTGGATGTTAAGACATATGTGGACATTAAAGGACCTTAAGACACATGTGGACATTAAAGGACATTAGGACACATGTGGATTTTAAAGGACATTTAGACACATGTGGACATTAAAGGACATTAAGACACATGTGGATGTTAAAGGACATTAAGACACATGTGAACGTTAAGACACATGTGGACATTAAAGGACGTTAGGACACATGTGGACATTAAAGGACGTTAAGACACATGTGGACGTTAAAGGACGTTAAGACACATGTAGACATTAAAGGACGTTAAGACACATGTGGACGTTAAAGGACATTAAGACACATGTGGATGGTAAAGGACGTTAAGACACATGTGGACATTAAAGGACGTTAAAACACATGTGGACATTGAAGGACTTAAGAGACGAGTTATCTTTGCAGAGCAGCAAACTGATAATGAGACCAGCGTCTGGTTAGAAGTGGGCTGCTCATCCACACAGTGGGGGGGGGGGCTGGGGAAGGGGGGCAAGGGGGCGGGGGGGGAAGGGGGGGGTTGTAAATCCAAAATGTAGAAATAAAAGCCTATTATTATTATATTAGTGGAGTGAAACATTTTGATCTATCAGATAAAATACAAACATGTCAACATCAAAGACATCTGCTGCAGCTGATCCTCTCGCCCGGCTCCTAGTGACGCTGGAAATATATATATAATAAAAACATAATATATAATAAATAAAAATATATGCTGTATATAGAAAACAAAAATGATATATAAAATAAATTAAAAATATATAATATAGAAAAAAATATATAAAAATAGGTTTAGTATATCAAATAAAACCTAATAAAAAACATGTATAAATATGTATTCCTACCTTGCCGTGGTCAGAAAGCTTCCACTCACAGTGGATTTATTTGGGCTGTAAGCTGCTCACCTTAAACCCTAAACCTTAAACCCTAAACCTTAAACCATAACCTTAAACCCTAAACCTTAAACCATAACCTTAAACCTTGAACCCTGAACCCTGAACCTGCTCTCTGATACATATTTGACATATTTGTCCGAGTGGATGAAGAGTCCGGATTACATCCACCTTCAAATAAATATCAAAACAAAAGCTCAAGCTGTCCGCATGTGAACTCCACCGTTCATCTCTGACAGTACTCAGGATGCAGAGTCCACATCAGGGATTCTCCAGGGAACACCGGTCTCTGGAGGGTTCAGGGATTCTCCAGCGCACACCGGTCTCTGGAGGGTTCAGCGATTCTCCAGGGAACACCGGTCTCTGGAGGGTTCAGGGATTCTCCAGCGCACACCAGTCTCTGGAGGGTTCAGGGATTCTCCAGCGCACACAGTCTCTGGAGGGTTCAGGGATTCTCCAGCGCACACCGGTCTCTGGAGGGTTCAGCGATTCTCCAGGGAACACCGGTCTCTGGAGGGTTCAGGGATTCTCCAGCGCACACCGGTCTCTGGAGGGTTCAGCGATTCTCCAGGGAACACCGGTCTCTGGAGGGTTCAGGGATTCTCCAGCGCACACCGGTTCTCTGGAGGGTTCAGCGAACTCCCAGGGAACACCGGTCTCTGGAGGGTTCAGGGATTCTCCAGCGCACACCGGTCTCTGGAGGGTTCAGGGATTCTCCAGCGCACACCGGTCTCTGGAGGGTTCAGCGATTCTCCAGGGAACACCGGTCTCTGGAGGGTTCAGGGATTCTCCAGCGCACACCGGTCTCTGGAGGGTTCAGGGATTCTCCAGTGAACACCGGTCTCTGGAGGGTTCATAGTGATTCAGCAGAATCCTTCATTAGTCAGCACAGTGACTAGTATTGCCCATACTTATTATTATTCTTCCGCCAGATTTTTGTCCCGCTACTAGTCCCGGAGCGTTGCCAACACACACACACACAATACATGGAAACGTGGGTAATGATCGGGAATGAAGGGCTATGACTTTTCTAAGAGATTTGCCGTGCGGTTTTACCGAAATCTGCAAAAAACTGCGAAAGATTTCTCATAGACTTGAATGGGAAATGTTTTAACCGAAGACAAGACTTTGGTGTTTATTGGGCTGAACGGGTGTTCAGATATCTAGCACGGTTTCTCCAGAATCCCAGTTTACGTATCGTCCCGTTTTCAGACCGGCTCAGATTCTCCAATGTGTGTGTACGTGGTGGATGTTGATTAATAATCATCTTGGTTCTCTCTCTATAACTTGCTCCCACGCTAACAATTCTAACGTGTCTTGGACAATTTATACATTTAAACGTAGGTATTCTTGTCTAGTTGTCTAGCCAATGTGCTCATGTATGGGATATGAATTTTATTTTTTTGCTCAGCGAGCTCTCAAACGACAACAGTTCCCAATCTTCCTCCATCCACGGCCATGTTAAACATCGTCCACATTTCTGAGCAGAACGCAGAGCGAAGACCTTTTTTAAATCGCTGATACGCCCACATTTATAACTTTACCCACATAATTTTATATCAATATATTCACAAAGGCCTTCTGGTGCCCACGAGAACCTTACTTTATTGATAGCTAGTATCCCTTTGATGATACGTTCATTTGTTTGAGAGCTTGTTCAGTGTCTGAATAGCTGGTGACAGCAGGTGGCAGGTGCATCGTTAACTGATTACAGAGCAAAGAGATGACATCACAGAGATGAAAGGCTTCCTATTGGTCCTTAGTAACCAGGCAACCATACTCTGTATGTCTGTCTGTTGACATCTATCTGTCTCTCTCTCTCTCAGACACACACACACACACACACACACACACACACACACACACACACACACACACACACCAACACACACACACACACACACACACGTCCTAAGGTCTTAAATAGGTTTTAAAAAGTTAAATCTCTGAAGGGTTAAGACACTTATTATTTTTTATTGTTAAATGATTGTTATTCGCATGTGCACCAAGTAGGAGGCTCACTGATAACATTACTGCGGAATTTTCTAGTTTTTATTAATTATCAGACCATCCCTTTAATGTTGGATTCTTACTACCCGACTGTACTAAAGGAAATAAAAGCTTCTGCTCTATCTGTAAATTATAGAGTGTGTGTGTATGTGTGTGTGCATTTGTGTGTGTGTGTGTGTGTGTGTGTGTGTGTGTGTGTGTGGTGTGTGTATGTGTCTGGCTGTGTGCATGCGTGTGTGTATGTGTGTGTGTGTGTGGGAGTATTAGTCTTTGTGCTTTTGTGCTTTTTCTGTTTTTGTTTGATTTCTTGTTTTCTTTCCAATTCTCTAAAGGCATCTCCTTCATTTTTACATATCTGCTGAGCTAGCATATTTGCATGTAAGTGATGTGTGTGTGTGTGTGTGTGTGTGTGTGTGTGTGTGTGTGTGTGTGTGTGTGTGTGTGTGTGTGTGTGTGTGGTGAATATATACATATATAAATAAGTTAAATCAACCAAATTAAATGAACAGCCACTAGGATAAAAAAAATCACATAAAGTCTGTTACAATGTGACACACATCCAAAGTACCGCCCCCCCCCTGCCCCCCTTGGTGTTCTCTACAATGAGCTTCATGAGGTAGTCCCTGAAATGGTCCCCCCCCCCAGGTGGGCCTTGTCAGGGTTCATTAGTGGAGTTTCTTCCTTATTAATGGAGTTGGGACCATCAGAAGTCAGGTTGATACACAGCCAACAGCCTATTGGACGACTGGTAGAATTCATATTATGGCAAGAACCAATCAGCTAAGAGAAGAGAAACGAGGTCATCATTACTTTAAGAAATGAAGGTCAGTCGGTCCGGAAAACTGGGAAAACTCTGAATGTGTCCTTGGAAGGAGAGGAAACATGCCTAGGAAACCACTGCTAAGGAGAGGAAACAAGCCTAGGAAACCACGGCTAAGGAGAGGAAACAAGCCTAGGAAACCACTGGTAAGGAGAGGAAACAAGGCAAGGAGACCACAGCTAAGGAGGGGAAACAAGCCTAGGAAACCACGGCTAAGGAGAGGAAACAAGCCTAGGAAACCACGGCTAAGGAGAGGAAACAAGCCTAGGAAACCACTGGTAAGGAGAGGAAACAAGGCAAGGAGACCACGGCTAAGGAGGGGAAACAAGCCTAGGAAACCACGGCTAAGGAGAGGAAACAAGCCTAGGAAACCACGGCTAAGGAGAGGAAACAAGGCTAGGAAACCACGGTTAAGGAGAGGAAACAATGCAAGGAAACCACGGCTAAGGAGAGGAAACAAGCCTAGGAAACAACGGCTGAGGAGAGGGAAACAAGGCTAGGACGGGAGTGTGACGGAAAAAAAAAGAGGCGGATGGATTCATCCTGGTTCCACTGGGAAGCATGGAGGAGGAGGTGTGATGGTGGGGGGGGGGGGGAATACGAACCAGCATGGCTACCACAGCATGCTGCACAGACACGCAATCCCACCCGGTTCTGCGTTTAGTGGGCCATCATTTATTTAACAGGACAATGACCCAAACACCCCCCAGGCTGGGTAAGGGCTGTTGACCAAGAAGGAGAGTGATGGAGTCTACAGTCCCCGGACTGAACCCAGTCCAGATGGTTTGGGGAGAGCTGGACCGCAGAGTGAAGGCAAGGGCTGACAGGTGCTGAGCATTCTGGGAATTATAAATATCTATATATATATATAACATATATCTATCCTCCTAATCCCTCGTTGAACCATTTTGTCTCCCAGTGTTTCGTGTATTCAGTTATGTGAATAAATGTGTGTGCCTGTATTTGTGTTTATGTGTGTGTGTGTTTATGTGTGTGTGTGTGTGTGTGTGCGTATGAGTGTACGTGTGTGTGTTTTTGTGTGCGTCCTTTGTCCCCCCCCCCGGTGCTCCCAGCAGGCCGGGACTTCCTCCTCATTATTTTCACATTAAAAGCATCAGAATGAGATTAAAACTTTTTACTCGGATATGAATCATTTCATATTCACGTCTCCGTGGAGACAAAAGATGTTGAGCAGGCGTTTCTACGGCAACTCATTCACTCCACACAGGAACTACATGTGTTCCTCTGTCTTTGTGAGGACCGATTACAGGGAGAAACCTGCAGAGTGTGTGGGGGGGCACGTGTGAAACAGATGTACTCACACTGTCCTGAGTTTGATAACATCTGAGGACCGGAAGGAGGACTCTGCAGGACTCTCAAGACTCTGCAGGACTCAGGAAAACTGTGCAGGACTCAAGATGACTCTACAGGACTCATAAGACTCTGCCGGACTCAGGAGACTCTGCAGGATACAGGAAGACTCTGCAGGAC
>NW_022603823.1:0-13277 GCF_008692095.1 Etheostoma spectabile | reverse complement strand
TTGTTATATGTCTGGGGGGATGGGGCGCTCCCTAGGGGGGTCTGGGGGTATGCTCCCCCAGGAAAAAAGAAATTGAAAAATAAACCATTAAATGGCACTTCTGGAGAGTTTTTTTGAAAAAAAAATGGAGAAACCAAGTCTTACATGAGAATGTGCAAAAATGTAGGGTTATTAAGAGCCTTTGCATTGTGGTTTTAGAGCAGTTAGCATTTACATTATTTACATTATTAACTTCTTATGATATAAGAACTGACCCAGACAATGTGCCAAACATAATGAACCACATGAAGAGACAGTAGCATATGTCAGCAACAGCTGAGAAGATTTGGGTCTGTGGGGGAACAGGTCCAGGTGTCCCTGGTCCCTACCAGGGACCCAAAGTTAAATTAATGTTGAGGGATCAACTAAGACCACTGAAATTCTAAAGAATAAGAACCATTGAGTTACATAAATTCTTATCCTTTAACCTTTGTGCCAAGGTTCAGTAATGTCTGGCCCTCGTCCTCTGTGCCCCACTTACTGTATTTACTTTTTGGGAAAATAAAGACTATTTGTTCATTTTATAAAAAATCAAACTTAATTATTTACAGTTACATTTAGAGATGCACCGAGGTTAGAAAAGCAAAGACAATAGTGGCCCAAGTTGCAGTTATAGTATATATAGTATAGTATATATAGTTTTTATTATATAGTTGTATAGTATAGCTCAGTGTGTTTTCATCACAGATTTTGCTCATGTTTACAACTTTGTGCACATTCAAAATATAACTCCTCTATCTCTGTTTTCCGAGATTTGGAGTAGTTGTAATATTAGTGGAATGCGGGCAGATTGCACTTGCTCTGATGTATGGTAATATCTCACTCAGACCGTCGCACAGACACAGAGGCCCATTTGGGTCTCTGGTCTCTGACATAGTTTAGAGGAGGCTGTACGCTTCTCTTCATCGGAGGTCTACGCGGATGCAACGCGTCCCTGCCCCCAGCAGAGCGGGTCCACCAGCCGCGCTGCTCACCTCTATTGTTACAGAGAGTGGACACAAAGCGACGGACGGGTCTGTGATACTCAGAGCTCATACCTGAAGCCGGGAATGCACCTGGGATGGCTCGTGAAAAAAAAATGTTCTCAGTATGCGACAATTCGAAACTTCCACAGACAGGGAGAACTAGTCGATCACGAGCGGCTCAACAGCTAGATCTATAGATAAACTCATCTTTCAGAAATTAGACCAACCAGGTTGACGCTTCAGCGTGAGAAATCGGGGGTGTGGCGTGTGCGCGTGTGAAACCAGTCAAATGCGTGTGTCTCACGGCCAATGCGTGAGAGTTGGCAGCCCTGGTTTGACTTATGTGATTGTATAAAGCTGACCTAGTTTAACCTGTTAAATTTAAGATGAGAGCACGGTTCCTCAAACGGTACCTGTTTTTCCACAATGTGTTTTCATTCATGAATTGCAAGCATTAAATCGTCACCAACACGTTCATGCAGCACATCATTAGAAAGCTTAAAGTCTTGTGATTCCATCAAGCCCCCGCACAAAGCATAAGGTGACTTACAGCAGTTATAATCACGTTATGAAGTTAAGAAACACTGCACCGTTTCTGTCTAAATCGAGCGTGCATTCCTACCTTTGTCCTCGTGTCTTTATCCACAGCGGTGAAAGATAGTCATAAACGTTGATTTCATAGATCGCCAACCCGACAAGCTATTAGAAAATCCAAGCCTTGAAATCCATAATTATCTGGTCCCCTCAAAATCTTGTAGTTTCTGGCCAAGTTTCAACGTTCAGAAATCTAGATGCATCATTTCTCGGTTTCCCTGTGCGGGCTAGAAATCCAGTCGACATACCAATAGAATCTGAGGCGTCTGCAGATTCCAATGAACCTTGTTCCCAGCCAATAGCATCAGCCTATCAAGAGATACACTCAAGCTAAGCCAATAATATCACACAGTCCCCATTGGGCCCACGTGGGAAAGATTGACAGTAGATCCGACCATTTATAAGAAGAGGTCATAAAACTGGCATCCCTGTGTAGCCAAAAAGAAGACGAGTTGATTGATACCAAATATGGCCAGAAAATATTAACCCTGTGATGACTCCAGCTGTCTCAAAGCAAAAATTTGGCCTTCTAATAGCATTTCACCATTTCATCAAATTATGATTACTTATTTCTATAAATCTATGCATGCAGTTTTTTCAGGTATATGTGTGAGTGATGTAGATGTGTTTTGTATTTCAGAAGTTTAGTATTTAGCACTTTTTTGGCTTTTTTAGAAATAAGAAATAAGAAAAGCACTATATAAATAAAATTGAATTCTCTCTCTCTCTCTCATAGCCACCTCCGCTAGACAGTGGGATGGTCATGTCTCTCTCTTCTCTCTATCATAGCCACCTCCGCTAGACAGTGGGATGGGTCATGTCTCTCTCTCTCTCTCTCTCTCTCTCTTTTTCTCTCTCATAGCCACCTCCGCTAGACAGTGGATGGTCATGTCTCTCTCTCTCTCTCTCTCTCATAGCCACCTCCGCTAGACAGAGTGGGATGGTCATGTCTCTCTCTCTCTCTCGCTCTCTCTCATAGCCACCTCCGCTAGACAGTGGGATGGTCATGTCTTTCTCTCTCTCTCCACTCTCTATCATAGCCACCTCCGCTAGACAGTGGGATGGTCAATGTCTCTCTCCTCTCTCATAGCCTCCACTCTGTCTCTCTCTCTTCTCATTGCCACCTCCGCTAGACAGTGGGATGGTCATGTCTCTCTCTCTCTCTTCTCTCTCTCTCTCATTGCCACCTCCGCTAGACAGTGGGATGGTCATGTCTCTCTCTTCTCTCTCTCTCTTCTCGTCTCTCTCTCTCTCCATAGCCACCTCCGCTAGACAGTGGTATGGTCATGTCTCTCTCTCTCTCTCTCTCTCACTCTATCATAGCCACCTCCGCTAGACAGTGGGATGGTCATGTCTCTCTCTCTTCTTTCTCTCTCTCTCCATAGCCACCTCCGCTAGACAGTGGGATGGTCTGTTGTCTCTCAGCTCTCTCTCTCTCTCTCTCTCTCTCATAGCCACCTCCGCTAGACAGTGGGATGGTCATGTCCTCTCTCTCTCTCACTCTCGCATGGCCACCTCTGCTAGACAGTGGGATGGTCATGTCTCTCTCTCATAGCCACCTCCGCTAGACAGTGGGATGGTCATGTTTCTCTCTCTCACTCTCTCATAGCCCCCTCCGCTAGACAGTGGGATGGTCATGTCTCTCTCTCTCTCTCTCTCTTTTAGACTGCTGGGGGGACTTCCTTTGACACACTGAGCTCCTCTCTCATCTATCTTTCTATCTTTCCATTTGTGTGCATCTATGTCCAGAAATGCTTGTTACTAATCTAGTTCCGGGGAGTCATTCCCCGGTAGTCCTTATGTTCTTTTCCCCCCCAGCATGTTTCCTCGGATCAGGGAGGCGCCAAAAATCAGGGTATAGCAGTGTCCATGGTCGCTACATGTCCTGCGATGCCATGTTACATCTGCTACGCTCTGCGGTGCCCAGCTACATCCTGCTGTGCCTTGTAACGCCCACAGTGCCCTGCTATGCTACAAAGAACTACTACAAACAAACTCTTCATTCTAATCCCAACCGGTCGTCAGACACCGCCTCCCAAGAGCCTGGGTCTGACCGCGGTTTCTGCCTAAAAGGAAGTTTTTCCTCGCCACTGTCGCACCATTGCTTGCTCTGGAGGGAAAAAACTGGAAACTGGTGGGTCCTTGTGGAATCTGGAGTGTGGTCTAGACTGCCTCTGTAAAGTGTCTTGAGATACTCTTGTTGTGATTGATACTATAAATAAATTGAATTGAATTGAAATTGAATTGATGAAAAACGCACAGGACATATCTGTAGAAATACATTCATATAAAATCCATTTTATAAGTCATTTTTTTCTGGATTTTTTCTGTTCTAAGTTGAGGACTGTGGCTGGTATTATTTAGTATATAGCCATGTAATATGCTTTAGTAGTGGTGTTTTTAAATTTTTCAGATGATTTACTTGGACGGAAATAGAAATTCTGTGTCTAACCTCAGTAGCTCTGTTCAGTAAGGCCTAGTGTCACACTGCCACTAGAAACAACAAATTGAGAGTGTTAGCTTCCCAATGACCTCAGGGTCATCACAGAGGGCCAAAGGATGTGGAAACTGCAGCACTTTTTTAAGGGTAAAAATTTAGGCGAGAAAATCATATATTTTCAAGTGTCTCTAAAGAGATAGTTGAAAAAGACGACCAGTTCACAAGAAAAATTTCTAAAATGTTCAAGAAAGTTGACCAGGTTAGAAAACCGAGATAAATTTTAAATAAAAAGACCGAAGAGACGGAGACAGAGTTTAAGGCTGAATCCAATTTCTCTGTCTTACCCCTACCCCTTGCCCCTTACCCCTAGCCCTTGGCCCTTGAAACCAAGGGGTAAGTGGTAGGGGTGAAAACATACCCCTATGAAATGGGACACCACTTGGTGACATCACCATACAGTATTGATCACAAACTTCCAAGATGCCGTCTCTGTCTGTTGATTGTGTGGGTTTGGACAACAGTGTCATATGTATTTATATATTTTAGAGTTTTTTTATGTTCACTTTGTTGTTGCAGAGGCAGATGTTCTTATCTGTGTAGTACTTAGGTCTGTTTGAAATACATATGTGTATACACATGTATCATGTATACATACATATAACTATATATATAGTGTCATAAAGAACCAAGTTACTTACATAAATTAGTGTCCTTATTTCCTTTCCACTTCTTAACCTGGACAGCTTTTTGTTAAAATTCCTGGCTTTTTATTTATTTAATTTTTTCCACTTGGTACTATCTTTAATAATACCCACACATAGGTTAGATTTTCATTTTTTTTAGCAAGTATTATTTTCAAACACCCCAATAGATTACGTCTACATTTTTAAGAAGAATTATTTGTTGAATAAGCTGAAACTGAACTGTGAGAGTTCAATTTCTTAAGAGATTGCAGTATGAATGTGTCCATATTGAAATGATTCACAGAATGGCTGGCTTGATGTGTTGTGAGGAACTGCTTTAAAAGTGTGAATGGTTGATGTGGGACATTGTAAAGTATGATTGGAGTTCCTCAGAAAATGCATAATGAGCAGCTAGTGGTTGAAAATGTATGAAAATATGTCAAACATTGAACATTTAAAATAATTAGTTTAATTTGATTACATCTTCTATTTTATGTTTGGTGTTTTCCTATGAGGACAAAGATTGGGAATACATTAGTCGTGTTTAACTTCAACATTTTTCAAACCTTTTTCCTGTTCCCTGAATAAGCGTTAATTTGCTCTTTCAAAACCTCACTTATTGTCTCTGTGTTAAAGAAGGACTGAAAAGGAGGGACTGGGGGTTTTCACGCCTTGATGCAGACAGATTAAATCAATGCATCTACTCAGTCTTAATAGTGAATGCTCATGGTCATCAAAGAATCAGGGTGATATTTAGCATTGTGTGATGTTTTCAAATGTTTGTAATTGATAAGTGCATTTTTATTTTGGATTCATCTGTTTCTTTTATTCTTTTTGTTTGGTGTTGTGAGTAACATTGTGTCAGAGGTATTTGATGAAGCTCATTACAAGTCAAATTAAGTATTTCAATAAAGTCAACAGAAAAGTGGTGGGAAAATAAATTGAGCTATCTTAAACAACTGGACATTAGAAGAAAAATGTACCAGGGAGGAATTATTGCTTATTATTGCTCTGGAACCAGCTTCCTCTTGCTATTCGCTCTGCCTCCTCTATTATAACCTTTAAAACCCAGCTTAAAACATACCTCTTCACTGAGGCTTATGGAATTTAATCTCTTCTGGCCACCTCTTAAACCCCCCCCCCCCTGTTTGTTAAGCATCCTTGGGTTTGTGAAAGGCGCTATATAAGTCAAAATTATTATTATTATTATTATTATTATTATTAGGGTTTTAAATGGATACATTAGTAGATGCATGTTGGGAATTTTGACTCAATTGGATTGTTTGTTGACTTGAAATGATAAATAAGAGGGTTTCCACATTTTTGAGTTCATTGCATTTATATTCATTCTGAACTTTGTTTCCCATGATTTTTGTTTGGGTTTACTTCTTTTCTTTCAGTCAAACTTTTGATTTTCTGTAGAGGTGGGAACACATGGTTTTAGTCAAGACAGTAGCTTTTCTGCTGTTGTTTGTCTTTGTTTTGATTTTATTTTTTCTCCCTAGTTTGTAAAAATGAAGAAAAAAGGAAAAATTAAAGATTTGCTTAACTTCTGTGCTGGCCACACAGAATGTTAAAACAATCTTTTACTGAGAGTGTTGTGGCACAAAACGTGATACAAGACTAACAATTACATTAATCTGCTAAAAAAAAATAGCAATTTGTTGGAAAATTTGTCAAAATTGTGAAATTTCCTATTGAAAGAATCAGCAGCCCAACCATTTGGAAAATTGCAATGGTGTTTATTCTTTGAATATGTGTATTTGTGATTGGTGGTGTGTATGTATATTTTAAATGGACTGATGATTTTGGATGGGTAATTTCATATTTTGTAAGGTTTTTGCCCATTGTCTTAAGGACTTTGGAAAACACAGAGACACAGAGACAAGGAAAACATTTCTCCCTCCATGAGAAATTAATGGACAGATCAAAGACAAACTCATATTACAGTTCTTTCCTCCCAGAATGAAACACTAATATGACTTTTGAAAAGCAAAAAGTCTGTCAAAAACATTTATCCACAGGTGAAAACAGAGACTGGTCCGCCCTTATGGCTTCAGCTGTTCAAGAAATCCAGGTGGAACAAGTTCATTCTATAGTGCTGTCGACTACCAGCCCTGCAGCGAAGGACACCCCACACAGCATGGGATCAACAGCCCAGCAGTTGCTGCAGTGACTCTGCAGCCTAACAATGAACCAGCAACAATCTGAGATTTTGTCCCCAGAGACTTTGTTTCCAGATTAGACGAAAGTGAACAAGAAACTTTCAAAAATCTGGACTTCAGAATAATTTCCCCCCACATTTGCCATTAAGAGAGATTTCAAACCAGATTGCACTACAAAAAAGAGATTAGGTGTAAGGTTACTTGTGCAGTTTTGAATTGGAGAGTTGGATTTAGTTAGGAGATGATCTGTTTTCTTCTGATTATACATGTTTGTGTTGATATGCTACTTTTGATTTAGAGATTTTAAGATTTTTTTTTTTCCCTTCCTAGATTTTTTGTTCTCCTTCCTGTTAAATGTTTTAAGTTCCCATTGTTTTTTCACCTGGTCAAATACTTCTTATATCTTCTGATTTGTTTGTTTTTGTTTCAAAAGTTAGTCACTAATCACTGAGTAATATCAGCTATAGGAGCAACAGTTGTATTAAAGAGCATAACATTTTTTACAAGATAAGGAGTCAGATGATGTTAGAGTCAAAGAAAATTAATTGTTTGTAAAATCATGTTTGTGTCTTACAACTTTTGCAGCTGATGTTTACATTTTGGGTTACATTTTTATAGTATTTCACACCAAAGGTGTGAAAAAGGAGGGATCACCAATTTGTTAGAAATTCTCAAACTAACTTCGCGTTTGTTCGGATCTCTGAGGAAGGAATTGAGAATAATTGAGAAGAATTAGGAAAAGGTTGAATGCAACAGAATGATGAAGATGATAAGACAAAAACAAACATAATAACACTGCAGCTGACAGAAGAATGCATTAAAGGAAGCTCCATTGAGCTCACTGATCCATGGTAAGGTTCTCAGTTCACATAAACCAATCTCTCGGATGCCAGAGTTGATTAAGCGTTTGTGAATATCAACCTGACTCTGCAGTCTTCCCCAACGCTGGGACTGCAAGATCCCTAAAAACACTTTTATGCGGACCGTTGATAAGCACAAGGGATGCATGACCTCCGTGTCGCTACGACACCACAAACAGTGGTGTTTAAAACAGTGAGTAGGCTACAACCGTTTGTAGAAACGTTTATTTCATGGATTTCACAAATGTCAGAATGACCTGTTACGCCATCAACCGTTTAAATCCGAGCATGTGTGACTCAAACCTGCACTCTTACTTACTCTTGACTTACATTGGAGTGACACCAGTGACAGCCTTTGTTGTGTTTGATTGCTAACTTGTAGCCAGCAGTGAACAAACTTTGTTAAGTAGGTCCATTTATACTGTATTGACATTACAGAAGTCTCTTGTTAGCATCTTGTATGCTGTTTCGGTTTTTGTTTCCTGCTTCTTTTTCTGCATTTGTGGTTTTCTGTTACTCTCCGTGTTTCCTCCCTGGTTGTTCCTGTCTTGTGTTTTCCCTTGAGGGTACACACATGCACACGTAGGCAACGATAATCTCACGAGAGCAAGGTGGCTGCAGTTCTGAGACGCAGGCAGCGCAGTTGCTTTTCACCGACTGCAAAACCCAGGCGGACCTCGAGAATGCTGGGAAATGCCGGCCTCTCAGCTGATTTAACATCTGATTGGTTCACAATTAACTTAACATGATGATGTTTTGTATAAACTTTTCATTGATTTTGAATCGGAGGGATTTTAATTGCTATTTGTCTGATTTAATGGCTTATTCTGTAAAGAACACCAACAGATCGCATGTAGAGCATTTTGAGAGCTGCTCTGTCATAATTAAAACAACTAGAGACTGTGTACAAGCTGATATATGGGTCTAATTTTGTTTCTGACATTTTATTAAATCGGAATCGCACCACAGTGTTTCTGTCCCTTCCTGTTCAGCCTGAAGGCTGCTGGAATCGTCTGGAAACTGTCCGGCTTTACCGCAGCTTTTTGTCACCGCCCCCTGCTGCTGCCTGCTCTCGTCCACTTTACAGGCGAGGCACAGTTCATCTCGAACAAGCCTAGTATTATCCAAAACTGAGGCTCAGTGGTAGAGCGGTTGCCTGCTAATCAGAGGGTTGGTGGTTCAATCCCTGACCCTGCAGTCAAAGTGTCCTTGAGCAAGACACTAAACCCCAAGTTGCCCCTGATGCTGCGCATCGGAGTGTGAATGTTTATCTGATGAGCAGGTGGCACCTTGTACGGCAGCCTCGGACAGTGTGTATGAATGTGTGTGAATGGTGAATGTTTCCTGTATGGTGTAAAAAGCGCTTTGAGTAGTCGTTAAGACTAGAAAAGCGCTATAAAAATACAGCACATTTACTAGGAAAACTAAGTCCAGAGTAGTTTTATCCCTTGTGTTGTCTGCCTGTCAACCACAAAACCCTTTTTCAATGTTGTGTGTGCTTTTTTGATGTTTTTTTCCAAAGTTATTTGATATTGTTTAATGTTGACATTTCGACATAAAAAAACTGAAAACGGGTCAAATTTTACCCAAAGACAACATGAAACAAGTTTCCTTTTTATTTTTGAAGAACTATACAAAAGAAATCGCAACTTTCTCTCTCTCGCAATTTAATTGCAACAAACATACAAAAACATTGCAACTTTTATCGCAATTTTTTACAAAAGCTCCTGCAACATAAAGCCTTTTAGGCTGCAACAATCTCAAAAACAGTCAGTGAAATCCTGGAGGGACTGATTAATGACATGACACAGAGCTATAATGGTCTGTGGAAAATGTGTTTCTACATTCTAACAGCTATGGTTTTTATGCAATGCACTCAATAAGTGGGTTGTTTAGTCCAGTGGTTCCCAAAGTGGGGGTCGGGACCCACATGGGGGTCGCGAGCCAGAGAAGGGGGGTCGCAAGTTGATTTCCAGAAATAAAATAAAAATTTAAAAACGATTAGAAATAGCATATGTTAGCCAGGAGTTTAACACAAGATAAAACTATAATGATATATATTGACACTCCAACCGAATTGCTGCTGAAGTAACTTCCGCTCCATGTAGAGTTTGGTATTGTCGATCTAAAAAATATTTTTAAATGATGTGTCACAATTTCAAATGACATGGCCTGCTCTTCTTGGAGTAGCGCTAGATTTATGTTTATATTATATTTGTGTTATTTTGTGTTGTCAATATGCTCTTGTTTGGATACGCCTATAGTGCGTGCGCGGTTGCGCGCAATGTTTATATACGTTTCTAGTGGGGGGGGTCGCGAGTCACTTGCACCTTTACTTTGGGGGTCGTGGGCTGAAAGTTTTGGGAACCCCTGGTTTAGTCTGTATAAATCTTTACAATGACTCATATTGATGCTGGATGGAGCCAGCATATTGTCTGTGAAGATCAGCCGGAGTCCAGCCTCCTCTTGCTCTCACTCACTCACGCGTGAACGCACGCGTACGCACGCACGCACGCACGCACGCACGCATATGCACGCACGCACGCACGCATGCACGCTTGCATGCCCGCGCGCGCACACCCGCGCCGGCGCACGCCCACACACAAACACACACACAAACACACACACAAGGCAAGTTGGTGTTGGTGTCTATTTCTCATCTGTAGGAAATTAAGAGAGAAATAATTTCCTTCAGAAAAAATAGCATTGCATCGACTGTAATTCATGAAAAATCAGGGAATCTGAAGTTCAGTACGCAGCGGAATAACTGGACATACAATATAAGATGCTCAAAATAATTCAACTTAAAAATGTGTTTTGCCCAGCAAGAATTAGGACAGATGTGTATTGCTGAAAACCATCATAATAGCCTGTAAACTAATTCTGATGATTTTAGACCCAATTTCACTTTACCTCTTTTGTTTTCTTCTTCTCCACTTCGTCTTCTTTTTTTTTGCCTTCTTCATTCTTCTTTTTTTCACAACAAGGTTTTGCATTTTTGGTAGTCTTTTGGAAAGTAGAAAAGTAATTTGTTCAGTAAAGATCTATTAATATTGTAGAAATAAATATAAATGTGTCATGTCATTTATGTTCTTACATCTGTTAATCTGTACATGAGAAGATATGCATCTCTGGATCTGTTGAACAATCAGTTTGAAGTCATTGTTGAACAGAAGGTTCATTTAACACATTTAGATAGAAATACAACATATTTCAGATGTGTTAAATGGGATATATCAAACATACTCAAAGATTTTGCTTTCTGCAAATGGTTGTCCTTCAGCCTACACCATTAAAAAAAGAACATTCAACAACTTTGAATATTATATATAATGTTTTTAGAGGTATTAAAAATGGACCATACTGATGGATTTCTTAAATTAATCACCTTTACAACATCGTCATTAAACGTGTACCAGCTGTCATTGGACCGGATGGTGGCTGTGTAATGTCCACCTCTCAGACTGCCCATGTGATTTACTATCCCATACAGTTCGTAATTGTTATTCTGCAAATAAGAACAATTTAACACCCGGTTAGTGAGTTATGACTCCATTCAATTGTCTTTAACAGCAATTATCAGCCTCATAGATATTGTTTAGAAGGGGCCTACTACGCCCACTTAGCAGCCTGTATATGATGAGGTTAAAGAGATAGTTTGGATGTTTTGAAGTGGGGTTGTATGAGGTAAGCTACTTATCCATAGTTAAGTGTATGGTGGTCGGCACGCCCACAGTTCGAAGAAGCAGGCATAAGTCCCGACCAGGAAGCTATGTACTGTTGTGGATGGGGGCAACAGCTAAACATTTATCCACCTTAAACAATATCTAGCAGCTTAACTGTAGCCTACGCTATATTTAGAATCTTTTCAACACTTTACCTGGTTTTCAAGTTGAGGTAATTCGAGTGGCACAGCCACACAGCAGTCTGATTTGAAATGTGACATTTTGTTGTAGTCAAAATCAAATCTCCTTAGGAGTAGAGTCAAAATCTGGGGAAATGTCACCATGTTACACACCTACATAACACAATGAAGAACACACAGATTTTGTTCATCAGACAGTGTTGTAAACAAACGATGTAAAAAAGATTAATTTGATTCCAATATAAAAAGGCTATAGTTTGTATTTAATAACTCACACTTTTTGCCTGTGTTTTCTCGTTACATGTATTGCAGTACACCATGTTGTCTCCACTGAATGATTTAGGCTCAAAAAAACATGTATAGCTACTTCCCTGTAAAACACAATTGTTGTAATAAATTCCAAAGGAGATTAGCATGCTCACATCACATGAAAACACTAAACTAATACTTTGGATGCTTACCACATTGTAGGTTTTATCATCAGGGTTATTCCTTAGTGACAGATGAAGAGTCCAGAAGGGATTTGTCTCTTCATTAATGCTGTGGCCATTGGAGCATTTTGTTGTGTATGTCAGCTCTCCTTGGAAAACCTTAGCATAAATATATCTATTATCACACAGCTTTGATGTGTTCAAATGTAAATAACAGTGTAGATTTTATAAGCACTCACCTCAGACACAGGTGAGCTGATCTTACATAAAATCATCTCCAGGCATTCAGCAGCATCACGTTGCTCATGAACTGAAAAATTATACATTAAAATGGATTTAATAGCCTCTATTAATTACAAATGAAAAATCTTTAATTTACTACTGATATGTGACTTTCTTAACAATTGCACTTGCTCTTTGAATATTTTTTCCTATTAAATACTGTCCAGCTTACCGTTTGTAATCTCCAAAATCTTTGTGATGGCTTCTGTTCTACATGTCTCTTCACTCAGGAGGTCAAAGATTGTCCTCAGCTCATTATCAATTGTTTCTAGTTTTGTACACAACCTTTAGGAGAGAGTAGTTTCTCAGTGAATAGTGACTGTTTACTGCACACCCATACAGTATGCACCCAAATATATCACTTCACAGTTCAATGTTTTCTGTACAAAAAATATGTTGATCACATTTAAATTGCTCTCTGTATATTTCTATTTGCTACGAATGAAAGCAACTGTTTCAAACCTGTCATGGATCTCTGTAGTCCTGAAGAGAATTTGCAGGATACTGTTAAGGTAACATGTGGCTCCCTGATTATACAGACCATGAAGTGTTTGTGTCGCTTAAAAGAAAGAAAAACACAGTGTATATATATATATATATATATATATATATATATATATATATATATATATATATATATATATATATATTAATATATATACATTTAGTTTATTAATGGACCTGATCCTACAAACGTAACAGCATTACATTTAAAGACTAACTCAAAAAAGCCTCACATATTGTTTAAACAATTGATAAAAAATTATTTTGTTTGATTTGCTATTAAAAAACAAATACAGAATATAGTCATACAAGTTGGAGTACTTGTCTTTTCCAGCCACTGGTAGAATGCAGTATAACTACATTATTGTACTCACATCATATGGGGTTGCTTTGGCTCTAGAGGTAGAGTGGCTTTTCCATGTACTGTACCACCACGTTTGAAGTTTAAT
>NW_022603822.1:0-23201 GCF_008692095.1 Etheostoma spectabile | reverse complement strand
CCCAGACCCAGACCCAGCCCAGACCCAGGCTCTTGGTAGGCGGGTGTCTGACGGGCCGGTTGGGTTAATGAAGAGTGGTAATAACAAAAATAGAAAAAATTAGTAGTTTGTAGCAGTTCTTGTAGTAGTTCATGGCCATAGCAGGACGCTGTGGGCATTACAAGGCCAGCAGGAGTAGCAGGACGTAGCAGGACGTAGCAGGACGTAGCAGGACGTAGCAGGGCGTAGCACGATGTGGCAGGATGTAGCAGGACGTAGCAGGATGTAGCAGGATTGTAGCAGGACGTTGCAGGACGTAGCAGGACGTGGCAGGACGTAGCAGGACGTAGCAGGACGTTGCAGGATGTAGGGCACTGCAGTGTAGCAGTTGAACATGGCATCACAGAACGTGTAGGGGACCATGGCGACAGCTGCTACCCTGATTCGGAGCCTCTCTGATCCGAGGGAACATGCTGGGGAAAAAAAGAACTAAGGACTCGGGGAATGACTCCCCAGAGCTAGGTTAGTAACTAGGTAGTACACTAGGTTAGTAACTAGGTTAGTAACAGGCATTCTGGGACATGGATGCACATAAATGAAAAGATGGAAAGATAGAGGAGAGAGGAGCTCAGTGTATCAAAATAAGTCCCAGCTGTCTAAAACTATTACAGCAAACAAGAGAGACGAGTAAAGAGAGCTCCAGCCCGGCCGGGCTAGAACTCTCCCCAACCGGATCGGGCTGTATGCCAAGTCGCCCTTTAGTTCTATTATATTCTTGATTATATGTTAGATAAATCTGAAAACTATGTGACTAACTACTACTCCCTAACAATATTCGATTCTATGCCCTAATTAGTGTATCAAATAAGTCCCCAGCTGTCTAAAACTATTACAACAAAACCAAGAGAGACGAGGTAAAGAGAGCTCCAGTTATTCAATGTATACAGTCCATTCAAGGCAGAGAAATGCGGGACTGTTATGCAAATCAACATTAACATTAGCGGTTAGCAATTGACATTAGCATTAGCATTGAAAGCTAGCAATTTTTAAGAAGTTTCAGTTAAGAACATGGTTCCATGTATATATGTACAGGACTACATAGACCACAAAACAGGACTGTCGTAACTTTTAAATCAAATATTTAAGCCAAAAATACTTACATTTCTGCGTGTCTCTGGTCGACGCGGCAGCCATTGTTTCCTGTTGCAGCATGTACATCCTACCCCTCGGTTTAAACTCGCGTCTTCCCTTCATTTTTACATCCATTGTCTATGGTTCCTAGGGCCATGCACCCCTTACCCCTCGATCACAAAAAGTATTGGGACATCACTCGCTCTCATATGAACCCGCAAGACGTAGGGGTAAGATAGAGAAATGAGGTTCAGCCTATGAGTGTGTGCGTGTGTGCATGTGTATGTGGGGTTGTGTGAGTGTGTGTGTTATCACTCTCACACAGCAGAGGTTGACAGTGTGGCTTCCCAGTTCCTGATATCTACCCCTCCCCCCCCCCACACCTGTGATTCCCTGTCCCTTTGGGTTTGGGTTTGTTTGCGTGTGTTGGGTGTGCACACATACACTCACGTACACACACGTGAGTGTGTATGTGTGTGTAAATCAGCGGTTAGAATGGGAATTACAGGTGTGTGGGGGGTAGAAATCAGGAAATGGAAAGCCCACACACACACGCACACACACACAAGCACATTTTTATGGCCTTGTGGGGTCCGATAACAGGCATCAGCCTGATGGGATCCACCCATTCTAACAGGTCAAGAAACTTGATTTTAGCTGTTAAAATTATTATAATTTTACACATCGCCCGGCATATTTTTAGATATTAAACCCAGAAATGCATGACAAAACATAACTATGTTTGAGAGTAACAAAACATAATAAAATTTCCCTACCATCAGAGACTGGACCGTGGTCTTCAACGGTGCCCCAACAACACCAGAACTGCATTGCACCGCCTCTTCCTGGCCTCCGTTGCTACCCCCGGTCCTCCGGCACTTCCGGGTCCCCAACCAGCGTCGGCGTCACAGCAGACATCACAGGGCCTCGACAGCCACAGCACGCATCACCAGCTCCCCCTGGGGGGATCAGGTCCTGTTCCCCATGTTGCTGACCGGTAGATCGAGAGCTTTGCCTTCTGGCTCAGCTCTCTTTTCGTCGCAACAGAGTGACAGACTGAATGTAATACCGCACCCGCAGCTCCGATTCTCTGACCACTCACTCGCAAACAAGACCCCAAGGTATTTAAACTCCTTCAATTGTACTAAGGACTGACTCCCTACCTGAAGAAAACACTCCATCAAATTCCTACTGAGAACCATGGCCTCATATTTAGAGGTGATGATCCTCATCCCAGCCGCTTCACACAAACCGATCCAGTGAGTGCTGAAAGTCCCAGATCGATGACGCCATCAGGACCACATCATCTGCAAAAAGCAGCAATGAGATCCTGAGCCCACCGGACTGCAACCTCTCCCCGCCCCGACTACACCTCAATATCCTGTCCATTAATATTACAAACAGGATTGGTGACAAAGCGCAACCCTGGCGGAGGCCAACCGTCACCTGGAATGAGTCCGACTTACTGCCGAGAACCCGGACACAGCTCTCGCTTTGGTCATACAGAGATTGGATGGCCCTGAGAAGGGACCCCCTCACCCCATACTCCCGCAGCACCTCCCACAGTGTCTCTCGAGGGGACCCGGTCATACACCTTATCCCAAACCACAAAACACATGTAGACTGGTTGGGCATACTCCCAGGCTCCCCCCAGGATCCTTAGAGAGTAAAGATCTGATCCGTTGTTCCACGACCAGGACGGAATCTGCATTGTTCCTCTTCAACCTCGGGTTGAAGACTTTACATTCAGCACACACCCTCTGGTCCCCCTTTTTGAAAAGGGGAACCACCATCCCGGTCTGCCAATCCTTAGGCACCGTCCCAGACTTCCAAGCAATGTTGAAGAGGCGTGTCAACCGAGACAGCCCCTCCACACCCAGAGCTTTCAGCATTTCTGGACGGATCTCATCAATTCCTGGGGCTTTGCCGCTGTGAAGTTTTTTGACTACCTCAGCGTCTTCCACCAGATAAATTGACAACAATCCCCCATCATTCTACAGCTCTGCCTCTACCACAGAGGGCGTGTCAGCTGGATTTAGGAGTTCCTCAAAGTGCTTCTTCCACTACTCTATTACCTCCCCGGTTGAGGTCAACAACGTCCCATCCTTACTGTACACAGCTTGGATGGTTCCCCGCTTCCCCCTCCTGAGGTGGCAAACGGCTTTCCAGAAGCACCTTGGTGCCGACCAAAAGTCCTTCTCCATGTCTTCTCCAAACTTCTCCCACACCCGCTGCTTTGCCTCCATCACGGCAGGGGCTGCAGCCCTTTGAGCCCATCGGTACCTTGCAACTGCCTCCGGAGTCCTCCGGAATAACATATCCCAGAAAGACTCCTTCTTCAGTCAGACGGCTTCCCTGACCACTGGTGTCCACCAGGGTGTTCGTGGGTTACCGCCCCTTGAGGCACCTAAGACCCTAAGACCACAGCTCCCCGCCGCAGCTTCAGTAATGGAAACTTTGGACATTGTCCACTCAGGTTCAATGCCCCCAGCCTCCACAGGGATGCACAAAAAGCTCCGCCGGAGGTGCGAGTTGAAAGTCCGTCGGACAGGGGCCTCCTCCAGACGTTCCCAATTTACCCGCACTACCTTTTTAGGCTTACCAGGTCTGTCCAGAGTCTTCCCCCACCCCCTGACCCAACTCACCACCAGATGCTGATCAGTTGACAGCTCTGCCCCTCTCTTCACCCAAGTGTCCAAAACATCCGGCCTCAGATCAGATGAAACGATTATAAAATCGATCATTGACCTTTGGCCTAGGGTGCTCTGGTACCACGTACACTGATGAGCGTCCCTATGTTTGAACATGTTGTTTGTGATGGACAACCCATGACTAGCACAGATGTTCAACAACATACAAACACTACGGTTTAGATCAGGGACGTGCCTGGACCACCTCCCTAGGGGGCCCCAGGAGGCATCCTTACCAGATGCCCGAACCACCTCAACTGGCTCCTTTCGACGCAAGGGAGCAGCGGCTCTACTCCGAGCTCCTCTTGGAGGACTAAGCTTCTCACCCTATCTCTAAGGGAGACGCCAGCAACCCTCCTGAGTAAACCCATTTCGGCCGCTTGTACCCTGGATCTTGTTCTTTCGGTCATGACCCAGTCTTCATGACCATAGGTGAGGGTAGGAACAAAAACTGACCGGTAAATCAAGAGCTTTGCCTTCTGGCTCAGCTCTATTTTCATCACAACGGTGCGGTAAACAGAATGTACTACCGCGCCCGCTGCTCCGATTCTCCAACCAATCTCACGCTCCATAGTCCCCTCACTCGCGAACAAGACCCCAAGGTACTTAAACTCCTTCACTTGGAGTAAGGACTCACACCCTACCTGAAGAAAGCACTCCATCAATTTCCTGGTGAGAAACATGGCCTCAGATTTAGAGGTGCTGATCCTCATCCCAGCCGCTTCACACTTGGCTGCGAACCGATCCAGTGAGGGCTGAAGGTCACAGACCGGTGACGCCAACAGGACCACATCATCTGCAAAAAGCAGCAATGAGATCCTGAGCCCACCGAACTGCAACCCCTCCCCGCCCCGACTACGCCTTAATATCCTGTCCATAAATATTACAAACAGGATTGGTGACAAAGCGCAGCCCTGGCGGAGGCCAACCCTCCAGAACCTGGAACGAGTCCGACTTACTGCCGAGAACCAGGACACAGCTCTTGCTTTGGTCATACAGAGATTGGAGGGCCCTGAGAAGGGATTCCCTCACCCCACACTCCCGAAGCACCTCCCACAGTGTCTCCAGGGGGGACCCGGTCATACACCTTCTCCAGATCCACAAAACACATGTAGACTTGTTAGGCATACTCCCAGGCCCCCTCCAAGATCCTTGTGAGAGTAAAGATCTGATCCGTTGTTCCACGGCCAGGACGGAATCTGCATTGTTCCTCTTCAATCCGAGGTTGAAGAGGAACAAGACTTTGCAATTGGCACACACCCTCTGGTCCCCCTTTTTGAAGGGGAGAACCACCATCCCGGTCTGCCACTCCTTAGGCAATGTCCCAGACTTCCACGCAATGTTAAAGAGGCTTGACAACCAAGACAGCCACTCCACACTCAGAGCTTTCAGCATTTCTGGACAGATCTCATCAACCCCTGGGGCTTTGCCGCAGTGGAGTTGTTTGACTACCTCAGCAACCTCCACCAGGGATATTGACAACAATCCCCCATCATCCTCCAGCTCTGCCTCAACCACAGAGGGCGTGTCAGCTGGATTTAGGAGTTCCTCAAAGTGCTCCTTCCACCGCTCTATTACCTCCTCAGTTGAGGTCAACAGCGTCCCATCCTTACGGCACACAGCTTGGATGATTCCCCGCTTCCACATCCTGAGGCGGCAAACGGTTTTCAAAAAGCACCTTGATGCTGACCGAAAGTCCTTCTCCATGTCTTCTCCAAACTTCTCCCACACCCGCTGCTTTGCCTCCGTCACGGCAGAGGCTGCAGCCCTTGGATTCCGTCAGTACCTTAAAACTGCCTCCGGAGTCCTCCGGAATAACATATCCCAGAAAGACTCCTTCTTCAGTCAGACGGCTTCCCTGACCACCGGTGTCCACCAGGGTGTTCGTGGGTTACCGCCCCTTGAGGCACCTAAGACCCTAAGACCACAGCTCCCCACCGCAGCTTCAGCAATGGAAACTTTGGACATTGTCCACTCAGGCTCAATGCCCCCAGCCTCCACAGGGATGCACAAAAAACTCCACCAGAGGTGCTGGTTGAAAGTCCGTCGGACTGGGGCCTCCTCCAGACGTTCCCAATTTACCCGCACTACCTTTTTAGGCTTACCAGGTCTGTCCAGAGTCCTCCCCCATCCCCTGACCCAACTCACCACCAGATGGTGATCAGTTGACAGCTCTGCCCCTCTCTTCACCCGAGTGTCCAAAACATCCGGCCTCAGATCAGATGAAACGATTATAAAATCGATCATTGACCTTTGGCCTAGGGTGCTCTGGTACCACGTACACTTATGAGCATCCCTATGTTTGAACATGTTGTTTGTGATGGACAATTCATGACTAGCACAGATGTCCAACAACATACAAACACTCCGGTTTAGATCAGGGACGTGCCTGGACCACCTCCCTAGGGGGCCCCAGGAGGCATCCTTACCAGATGCCCGAACCACCTCAACTGGCTCCTTTCGACGCAAGGGAGCAGCGGCTCTACTTCGAGCTCCTCTTGGAGGACTGAGCTTCTCACCCTATCTCTAAGGGAGACGCCAGCAACCCTCCTGAGTAAACCCATTTCGGCCGCTTGTACCCTGGATCTTGTTCTTTCGGTCATGACCCAGTCTTCATGACCATAGGTGAGGGTAGGAACAAAAACTGACCGGTAAATCAAGAGCTTTGCCTTCTGGCTCAGCTCTATTTTCATCACAACGGTGCGATAAACAGAATGTACTACCGCGCCCGCTGCTCCGATTCTCCGACCAATCTCACGCTCCATAGTCCCCTCACTCGCGAACAAGACCCCAAGGTACTTAAACTCCTTCACTTGGAGTAAGGACTCACACCCTACCAGAAGAAAGCACTCCATCGGTTTCCTGCTGAGAACCATGGCCTCAGATTTAGAGGTGCTGATCCTCATCCCAGCCGCTTCACACTCGGCTGCGAACCGATCCAGTGAGTGCTGAAGGTCACAGACCGATGATGCCATCAGGACCACATCATCTGCAAAAAGCAGCAATGAGATCCTGAGCCCACCGAACTCTAACCCCTCCCTGCCCCGACTACGCCTCAATATCCTGTCCATAAATATTACAAACAGGATTGGTGACAAAGCGCAGCCCTGGCGGAGGCCAACCCTCACCTGGAACGAGTCCGACTTACTGCCGAGAACCCGGACACAGCTCTCGCTTTGGTCATACAGAGATTGGAGGGCCCTGAGAAGGGACCCCCTCACCCCATACTCCCGCAGCACCTCCCACAGTGTCTCCCGGGGGACCTGGTCATACGCCTTCTCCACATCCACAAAACACATGTAGACTGGTTGGGCAGACTCCCAGGCCCCCTCCAAGATCCTTGTGAAAGTGAAGATCTGATCCATTGTTCCACGACCAGGACGGAATCTGCATTGTTCCTCTTCAATCCGAGGTTGAAGAGGAACAAGACTTTGCAATTGGCACACACCCTCTGGTCCCCCTTTTTGAAGAGGAGAACCACCATCCCGGTCTGCCACTCCTTAGGCAATGTCCCAGACTTCCACGCAATGTTAAAGAGGCGTGTCAACCAAGACCTCGGACAGACCCAGGCTCTTGGGTCCGACGGGCCGGTTGGGATGTTGGGATTGAACAGTGTCAATAACGGTCACGGTAACAGATAACAGAGGCAAAGTTTGCTGCCAAAATGAATGGCAGCCAGTGATACGCTGATGGTGGGTGACGGCTTAACAGAAGAAAGAACGGTGCCATAGGCGCTCCGCATAGAGAGGAGGGCATAGTGAAGGAGTAGAGGAAAGGAGGGAGGGAGGAAGGGATGAAGGACGTATGTGCACGGGGGTTTTGTGAAGCCTGCGAACATGGGGACGAATGGCAGAGATCGCCTGAGACACGACAAACGAGGTGGGAGCAGGAACATGGGGATCGTGACCTGACCCCCCCAGGGGGAGCTGGTGATGCGTCCTGTGGCTGTCGAGGCCCTGGGACGTTAGCCGTGACGCTGAGGCCTACGCTGGCGGGGGACCCGGAAGTGCCGGAGGACCGGGGGTAGCAACGGAGGCTAGGAAGACCCGGTGCAATGCAGTTCTGGTGTTGTTGGGGCACCGTTGAAGACCACGGTCCAGTCTCTGGTGATAGGGAAAACTTCAAGTTTTTTTAAACCCAGAAATGCGTAACAAAACAAACAGATAACACCAGTGAGTGGACCATGGTCTTCAACGGTACTCCAACAACACCAGAACTGCATTGCACCGGCTCATCCTAGCCTCCGTTGCTACCCCCGGTCCTCCGGCACTTCCGGGTCCCCCGCCAGCGTCGGCCTCGGCGTCACGGCTGACGTCACAGGGCCTCGACAGCCACAGGACGCATCACCAGCTCCCCCTGGGGGGGTCAGGTCACGATCCCCATGTTCCTGCTCCCACCTTGTTTGTCGTGTCTCAGGCGATCCCTGCCATTAGTCCCCATGTTCGCAGGCTTCACAAAACCCCCGTGCACATATGTCCTTCATCCCTTCCTCCCTCCCTCCCTTCCTCTACTCCTTCACTATGCCCTCCTCTCTATGCGGAGCACCTATGGCACCGTTCTTTCTGCCGTTATGCCGTCACCCACCATCAGCGTATCACTGCCTGCCATTCATTTTGGCAGCAAATATTGCCTCTGTTATCTGTTACCGTGACCGTTATCGCCACTGTTCGTTCCCAAGGTCTCATCCGGCCCGTTGGACAACGCCTCCCAAGAGCCTGGGCCTGTCCGAGGTGTCTTCCTAACAGGGAGGTTTTTCTTGCTTTCCTTGCTCTTGGGGAACTTCTAGAATTATTTGGTACATTAGAGCAGTCTAGACCTTGTCTGTCTCAAGATTCATTCAAACCTTTATTTAACCAGGATAAAAAAACTCCTTGAGATTAAAAATCTCTTTTACAAGAGTGTCCTGGCAAGTGGCAGCAGCACGTTTCAGACAGAGACACTTACATGTAAATACATAAACACACTTTCACTCATATTCAAACAACAATGTCATCATAAAATACCTGGGTCCTAAATCAATTTAAAAACAGTGACATACAGACTGCCCTTCTGCAATGACATACCAAGATAACTTGTTATGAATTGACATTACATGTAAACAAAATTTTATTGACTAGCATGTTAGCAGAAATTAGCCTGTGCCTATGCTAATGTTAACTAGCATGTTAGTTAGCAGATATTAGCCTGTGCCTATGCTAATGTTAACTAGCATGTTAGTTAGCAGATATTAGCCTGTGCCTATGCTAATGTTAACTAGCATGTTAGTTAGCAGATATTAGCCTGTGCCTATGCTAATGTTAACTAGCATGTTAGTTAGCAGTAATTAGCCTGTGCCTATGCTAATGTTAACTAGCATGTTAGTTAGCAGTAATTAGCCTGTTTCTATGTTAATGTTAACTAGCATGCTAGCTAGCAGTAATTAGCCTGTGCCTATGTTATCTCCTAACATGTACCTACCTCTCCGTCTCTGCTGATTGGGAATGATTGAGATTTCTCTTGCACAGCTACCAGAAGACTTACAACTTTCAGACACGTTGCCCACGTCACATCTACGTCTTCAAACTCTGTCGGAAGCTGTGTATTGACGCTCAGCATCACTGGAAAGGGCTTCTGATAGACTTAGACTTCCTACCCTCTGATCATAAGCTTTCATCTTTCCAACGTGTCCGTCCTTACCCCCGTTCCCCGGCGTCACGCCTGACGTCACAGGGTCTCAAGAGCCAGAGCGTGCATCACCCTGCCGGGGGCCAGGTCGTGTTCCCCATGTTCCTTCTCCCTCTGTCTGCCATGTCTCAGGCGATCTCTGCCTTTTCATCCATGTGTCTGCAGGTTTCACAAGACCCACGTGCACATACATCCTTCATCCCTTCCTCCCCTCTTCTACTCTTCCTTCAGCTGTTAGTGGCCAATCGGCTTCTGCGCCCTCCATTTCCAAGATGGCCTCAAAGCAATTCCAGTGCCACATCCAGCAGCTCAAAGGGACCTCCTTGACATCGTGATCGAAGATCCTCAGCCTTCTTTCCAACTGGTCTGTCCTTCCCCTTTTTCTCTAGCCAGTCCTGGGTCTTCCCCGAGGCCTCCTCCCAGCTGGACATCCATTCACCTAGTCCTGGGTCTTCCCCAAAGCCTACTCCCATTCGGACGTCCCTCCACCTAGTCCTGGGTCTTCCCCGAAGCCTCCTTCCAGCTGGACGTCCCTCCACCTAGTCCTGGGTCTTCCCCGAAGCCTCCTTCCAGCTGGACGTCCCTCCACCTAGTCCTGGGTCTTCCCCGAAGCCTCCTCCCAGCTGGACATCCCTCCACCTAGTCCTGGGTCTTCCCCGAGGCCTCCTCCCAGCTGGACAACCCTCCACCTAGTCCTGGGTCTTCCCCGAGGCCTCCTCCCAGCCGGACATCCCTCCACCTAGTCCTGGGTTTTCCCCGAGGCCTCCTCCCAGCTGGACATCCTTCCACCTAGTCCCTGGTTTTCCCCGAGGCCTCCTCCCAGCCGGACATCCCTCCACCTACTCCTGGGTTTTCCCCGAGGCCTCCTCCCAGCTGGACATCCCTCCACCTAGTCCTGGGTCTTCCCCGAGGCCTCCTCCCAGCCGGACATCCCTCCACCTAGTCCTGGGTCTTCCCCAAGGCCTACTCCCAGCTGGACGTCATTCCACCTAATCCTGGGTCTTCCCTGAGGCCTCTTCCCAGCTGGAGGTCCCTCCACCTAGTCCTGGGTCTTCCCCGAGGCCTCCTCCCAGCTGGACGTCCCTCCACCTAGTCCTGGGTCTTCCCCAAGGCCTACTCCCAGCTGGACGTCCCTCCACCTAGTCCTGGGTCTTCCCTGAGGCCTCCTCCCAGCTGGACGTCCCTCCACCTAGTCCTGGGTCTTCCCCAAGGCCTACTCCCAGCTGGACGTCCCTCCACCTAGTCCTGGGTCTTCCCCGAGCCCTCCTCCCAGCTGGACGTCCCTCCACCTAGTCCTGGGTCTTCCCCAAGGCCTACTCCCAGCTGGACGTCCCTCCACCTAGTCCTGGGTCTTCCCTGAGGCCTCCTTCCAGCCGGACACCCCTCCACCTAGTCCTGGGTCTCAAAGGTGTTGGTTTGACTAAGAAAGTGGGTCCTTCTGGTCTTTCGGCCGTGACGCTGGCTGGGCCGGCTGAAGAACCTGAGGAATGTTTCAAGCCTTTCATTGTTGATGGATTTGTGTGATTACCAGGACTCGTTGCAGATCAGCGGTGCGTTAAGATACCGAGAGATCCTGGTGGCTCGCAGTCTTTCGTCCTCTCGGATCTTCTGCTTCTCAGCGATGAAACCTCCTGTGGAGGTTCCGCGCACCAGGTTGTTCCCACTGTGTAGCGTCAGAACGTGTTGCAGGGAGCCCGTGAACATCCATGGTGCGGCCATTTAGGAGCTACAAAAACCTACAACCGGGTCCTCCAACACTAGACCAGAACTACACTTTACAACTATACTAATAGGTAGAGAGATATTTATTGATCCCCCAAAATACTATGGTGTTACAGCATCACACGTACATGAGTCTAACGGCACAGAATATAAATATAAACGACATACTAGGAAAAATATACATACAATACACATGTTATAATAACAATAATAGGAATAAAATATAAGAATACTTGAATATATACAGGACAGGGAAACAAAATGTTCAACTGTAATAATAATAATAATAATAATAATATATTAAAATGTAAATAAACCAATTGTTCAGGTTGTCCTTAGTGCAGTATTGGTATAGTATAACATATAGTATAGTGCAGTATTGGTATAGTATAACATATAGTATAGTGCAGTATTGGTATAGTATAACATATAGTATAGTGCAGTATTGGTATAGTATAACATATAGTATAGTGCAGTATTAGTACAGTATAATATAGTATAGTGCAGTATTGGTATAGTATAATATATAGTATAGTGCAGTATTAGTACAGTATAATATTTAGTATAGAGCAGTATTAGTACAGTATAATATATAGTATAGTGCAGTATTAGTACAGTATAATATATAGTATAGTGCAGTATTGGTATAGTATAACATATAGTATAGTGCAGTATTGGTATAGTATACATAGTATAGTGCAGTATTGTATAGTATAACATATAGTATAGTGCAGTATTAGTACAGTATAATATATAGTATAGTGCAGTATTAGTACAGTATAATATATAGTATAGTGCAGTATTGGTATAGTATAATATATAGTATAGTGCAGTATTAGTACAGTATAATATTTAGTATAGAGCAGTATTAGTACAGTATAATATATAGTATAGTGCAGTATTAGTACAGTATAATATATAGTATAGTGCAGTATTAGTACAGTATAATATATAGTATAGTGCAGTATTGTGGGGTATCAGGGTCTTATCAGCCCCCAGTGATGACGTGTTTTATTGCCTGTGGTAGGAATGATTTCCTGTAGCAGTCCGTGCGGCCTCGCTGTCTTACCCTGCGCCCCCCCACCAGACGTGAGCTTTGGGGGGTCCTGGGACTAGCTGGGTATCATCGGTGTTTCTGCCGAGACATTCCTGTGGCGGTAGCCCCTCTCACTCCCTGGTGCAGCCCGATCTAGACCGGTTGTGTGGACCAGCGAGTGCCATCATGCCTTAAAATGTGCTAAGTCTATTCTCTGTAGTGCTCCGGTACTGGCCCCCCGGACTCCACTAAGCTGGTCAAGATCGGGGTGGATGCAAGTGCTAATGGAGCTGGAGTGGTGCAGCTGGACCGGAGCGGTGCTGCTGGAGCCGGAGCGATGCTGCTGGACCGGAGCGGTGCTGCTGGAGCCGGAGCCGTGCTGCTGGAGCCGGAGCACTGCTGCTGGAGCCGGAGCCGTGCAGCTGGAGCCGGAGCCGTGCTGCTGGAGCCGGAGCTGTGCTACTGGAGCCGGAGCCGTGCTGCTGGAGCCGGAGCTGTGCTACTGGAGCCGGAGCGGTGCAGCTGGAGCCGGAGCTGCCGCTACTAGAGCCGGAGCCGTGCTACTGGAGCCGGAGCGGTGCAGCTGGAGCCGGAGCCGTGCTGCTGGAGCCGGAGCCGTGCTACTGGAGCCGGACGGGTGCTGCTGGAGCCGGAGCCGTGCTACTGGAGCCGGAGCCGTGCTACTGGAGCCGGAGCCGTGCTACTGGAGCCGGAGCGGTGCCGCTGGAGCCGGAGATGGGCCCAACAACATTTCCCATCCTGTCTCCTACTCCTCAGTTAAGTCTAAGCGCCATCAGCTTAATTACTCCACCAGTGAGGAGGAGGCCGAGGCTTTGCTCCTTGTCTTTAACATTTCGAGGTGTGTGTGTGTGTGTGTGTGTGTGTGTGTGTGTGGGTTCCAGCACCAACGCGGGCGTAGAGAACACCAACCAAAACCTGCTGGTTCTTCTCCCCCGTACGTACAACCACAACCAGAGGCTGATGCGCTGGGCGTCACCGGTCCAAGAGTTTAATCGAGACATCAGACACAGGACGGTGTTGACAACGTTGTTGCTGATGCTTTGTCTCGTGTGTGACTTGTTGTTGTTGTTGTTGTTGTTGTTGTTGTTGTTGTCGTGTGTGTAACACCCACTGCTTGTGACGAAGTAATGAAGAACAATGTCCGAGCTGAGTAGCTGTTTGTTGTTGTGTTTCAGGTCTGCCCCCCCCCCCCCAGTGCCTGATCCTCCACAGGTGTTTTCCACCTGGTGATCAGAGAGGCTGCATATAAGCTCCCAGGTCAGAGGCCCCGCCCCTTCCTGTTGCCACCAAACTTCCTGTCATGCTGCTTGTAGCTGGTGAACTACTCTCTGCTGGTGCCTGTATTTTGGGAAATTAACTGATAATGAGTCCCGGTTATCTGAAGCTGGTAAGGGTTCTCTGGCGTTTGTTTTGACCCCCTTTCCTCCTGTTGTGTGGACGGCCTGGTTAGCTCTGCGTTTGGTTTGACTTTGTGGCTTTTTGTTTGTTTTGGGCTTGGAGACCCTGACGTTATTCAGCTTCTATTTTTAGTTGGATTGCTGTTTATTACCATTTTGTTTGTTTAACATCATCCATATACGGGTGAAACTCAAAAAATTAGCATATGGTGCAAAAGTTGATTCATTTCAGTAACTCAACTCAAAAGGTGAAACTCATATATTATCACTGCTGGGGGGGTTATAGAAGACCAGGATCCTAAAACAGCGTAGCATCCTGGTCTTCCAGAACCCCTCAGCAGGGCCACAGGCTGAAGGGGCCCAAACAAAGTACTGAGTGCATGTGCATGATTATACTTTCCAGAGGGCTGACAATTCTTCTTTACAGTCTTTAAAATCCTTTTTTTTATTGATTTCATGTAATATGCTAATTACCCGAGATTTTTAATTTGGGGTTTTCAGAAGCTGTACGCCATAATCATCAAAATTATATCAAATAAAGGCTTCAAATATCTCACTTTGCATGTAATGAGTCTATAGAATATATTAGTTTCACCTTTTAAATTGAATTACTGAACTGAATGAACTTTTGCACCATATGTTAATTTTTGGAGTTTCACCTGAGTATATATATTGTAATAAAGGAGCAGCTATTTTAACTCTATTTAAATTTTTTAAAGCTGTTTTACTGTTTAAAATAATGAAATCAAATGCAGTTACACGCACTCACCACCAGATGTCAGTCTAAGACCGTGTGTGGAGAGGGGGGGCGCTGCGGTCTGCTGCAGAACATAAAACACAAAACATTAATCACAAGATAGATAGATAGATAGATAGATAGATAGATAGATAGATAGATAGATAGATAGATAGATATGTGTCTTTGATGTGTATTGTTGTAATGTTTAAAGATACTTAATCCATGAAACGTCCTATTTTATTTTATGCCGGGAAATCGCCAAACCATATTCCACTAACAAAATCTAACAATTTATATTAATTTAGCTTTTTCATGAATAATTCTCACCTTTCCAAACATAAATAAGGATGTTGTGTAATCGAGGGTTTAGTCTCAGTAATTCGGCATAAAAGCAACACACCAACGAGCTTGTGTTTTGGCGAGACTGCAACTTTTATCCGTAAAACCTCTACTAAACACAACAGTAGTCGGTGGCAGATGCACCTTTAAACGCACTATTTTTTAAACGAGATTTGGCAGAGAAATCAAAGTTTATCTCAAAGTATTCGGGTCCTATTTAAAGTTTTGCATGTGTTCTCAGTGTGTTTTGTTGTAATGGTTAATGATAATTAATCCCCGAAACATGACATTCTATTGTATGCGGGGAAATAACCCAACTATATTCCATTAATTAAACCACGCAATGTATATGTATTTAGCTTTTTCATAAGAATTCTCCCCTCCACAAAGATGAGGTAGGATTTAATTAAATGAGGAATTTAGACAAGACACTTCGGCATAAAACCCACACACCAATGAGCTTTTATTAAACTATATTATAATATTATAACTTTAAAACTGCGTTATTAACGCTGTTACGCTCCACCGCGGAGGGATATGCCAATTGAGCGACCGACCGTTGGCTAATGTAAATTTCAATTTTACAGTTTATAGTGTAAAACTCATCTCTAAAGTTGTAGTTTTTTACCTAAATAAAGTGAATATGTGATTACTAACTGTTTTACCGTAGATACTGGAGCTGTCATCGAGCCTGCGGCCCCGCGAAGCGTGAAACTCGGGTTCAACTCGGACTACTTGATGTCGGCCATCGACCCCCGTCTTCACCTCTGATCTCCGCCCCAGGTAAACCACCGTCCCCGCGATAAAAGATGTCCATCCTCATTAAGGCTGGTCGGTTAATGCATCGCCAATTATCCCCAAAATTAAAACTGTCCCAGTGGGGTCCAGAAGTCTCAGACCACGGTTAAAAAAAACATATTTTCACGGATGCTAGGGTTCCCCGTTAAACTTTTTAATTCTTAGTCCGCTCGGTCAAGTGAAAAACAAGTTTCGAAAATTACTCCGCGGTGATTAACCAGTGGATCCGGATTTTCAAAATAAAACTGACTATAGTGCCGTGGCTGACTGAACATGGAGGAAACACACAGAATATGTAATATTAGTCACAGCGACTTTTTTATATTTATTCATGTGTCCTTGATGGGTATTGTTGTAATGTTTAAAGATACCTAATCCACGAAACATCTTATTTTATTTTGTGCGGGGAAATCGCCAAACCATATTCCACTAACAAAATCTAACAATTTATATTAATTTAGCTTTTCATGAATAATTCTCACCTTTCCAAACATAAATAAGGATGTTATGTAATCTAGGGTTTAGTCTTAGTAATTCGGCATAAAAGCAACACACCAACGAGCTTGTATTTTGGCGAAACTGTAACTTTTATCCGTAAAACCTCTACTAAACACAACAGTAGTCGGTGGCAGATGCACCTTTAAACGCACTATTTTTTAAACGAGATTTGGCAGAGAAATCAAAGTTTATCTCAAAGTATTCGGGTCCTATTTAAAGTTTTGCATGTGTCCTCAGTGTGTTTTGTTGTAATGGTTAATGATAATTAATCCCCGAAACATGACATTCTATTGTATGCGGGGAAATAACCCAACTATATTCCATTAATTAAACCACGCAATGTATATGTATTTAGCTTTTTCATAAGAATTCTCCCCTCCACAAAGATGAGGTAGGATTTAATTAAATGAGGAATTTAGACAAGACACTTCGGCATAAAACCCACACACCAATGAGCTTTTATTAAACTATATTATAATATTATAACTTTAAAACTGCGTTATTAACGCTGTTACGCTCCACCGCGGAGGGATATGCCAATTGAGCGACCGACCGTTGGCTAATGTAAATTTCAATTTTACAGTTTATAGTGTAAAACTCATCTCTAAAGTTGTAGTTTTTTACCTAAATAAAGTGAATATGTGATTACTAACTGTTTTACCGTAGATACTGGAGCTGTCATCGAGCCTGCGGCCCCGCGAAGCGTGAAACTCGGGTTCAACTCGGACTACTTGATGTCGGCCATCGACCCCCGTCTTCACCTCTGATCTCCGCCCCAGGTAAACCACCGTCCCCGCGATAAAAGATGTCCATCCTCATTAAGGCTGGTCGGTTAATGCATCGCCAATTATCCCCAAAATTAAAACTGTCCCAGTGGGGTCCAGAAGTCTCAGACCACGGTTAAAAAAAACATATTTTCACGGATGCTAGGGTTCCCCGTTAAACTTTTTAATTCTTAGTCCGCTCGGTCAAGTGAAAAACAAGTTTCGAAAATTACTCCGCGGTGATTAACCAGTGGATCCGGATTTTCAAAATAAAACTGACTATAGTGCCGTGGCTGACTGAACATGGAGGAAACACACAGAATATGTAATATTAGTCACAGCGACTTTTTTATATTTATTCATGTGTCCTTGATGGGTATTGTTGTAATGTTTAAAGATACCTAATCCACGAAACATCTTATTTTATTTTGTGCGGGGAAATCGCCAAACCATATTCCACTAACAAAATCTAACAATTTATATTAATTTAGCTTTTCATGAATAATTCTCACCTTTCCAAACATAAATAAGGATGTTATGTAATCTAGGGTTTAGTCTTAGTAATTCGGCATAAAAGCAACACACCAACGAGCTTGTATTTTGGCGAAACTGTAACTTTTATCCGTAAAACCTCTACTAAACACAACAGTAGTCGGTGGCAGATGCACCTTTAAACGCACTATTTTTTAAACGAGATTTGGCAGAGAAATCAAAGTTTATCTCAAAGTATTCGGGTCCTATTAAAGTTTTGCATGTGTCCTCAGTGTGTTTTGTTGTAATGGTAATGATAATTAATCCCCGAAACATGACATTCTATTGTATGCGGGGAAATAACCCAACTATATTCCATTAATTAAACCACGCAATGTATATGTATTTAGCTTTTTCATAAGAATTCTCCCCTCCACAAAGATGAGGTAGGATTTAATTAAATGAGGAATTTAGACAAGACACTTCGGCATAAAACCCACACACCAATGAGCTTTTATTAAACTATATAATATTATAACTTTAAAACTGCGTTATTAACGCTGTTACGCTCCACCGCGGAGGGATATGCCAATTGAGCGACCGACCGTTGGCTAATGTAAATTTCAATTTTACAGTTTATAGTGTAAAACTCATCTCTAAAGTTGTAGTTTTTTACCTAAATAAAGTGAATATGTGATTACTAACTGTTTTACCGTAGATACTGGAGCTGTCATCGAGCCTGCGGCCCCGCGAAGCGTGAAACTCGGGTTCAACTCGGACTACTGATGTCGGCCATCGACCCCCGTCTTCACCTCTGATCTCCGCCCCAGGTAAACCACCGTCCCCGCGATAAAAGATGTCCATCCTCATTAAGGCTGGTCGGTTAATGCATCGCCAATTATCCCCAAAATTAAAACTGTCCCAGTGGGGTCCAGAAGTCTCAGACCACGGTTAAAAAAAACATATTTTCACGGATGCTAGGGTTCCCCGTTAAACTTTTTAATTCTTAGTCCGCTCGGTCAAGTGAAAAACAAGTTGCGAAAATTACTCCGCGGTGATTAACCAGTGGATCCGGATTTTCAAAATATAACGGGGACTATAGTGCCGTGGCTGACTGAACATGGAGGAAACACACAGAATATGTAATATTAGTCACAGCGACCTTTTTATATTACTGTATGTGTCCTTGATGGGTATTGCTGTAATGTTTAAACATAACTAATCCACGAAACGTCCTATTTTATTTTATGCCGGGAAATCGCCAAACCATATTCCATTAACAAACTCTCACAATTTATATTATTTTTACTTTTTCATGAATAATTCTCACCTCGCCAAACATAAATAAGGATGTTATGTAATCGAGGGTTTAGTCTAAGAAATTCGGCATAAAAGCAACACACCAACGAGCTTGTATTTTGGCGAAACTGTAACTTTAATACGTAAAACCTCTACTAAACACAACAGTAGTCGGTGGCAGAGATGCGCCGTAAAACACACTGTTTTTAAACGAGATTTGGCAGAGAAATCAAAGTTTATCTCAAAGTATTCGGGTCCTATTTAAAGTTTAGCTAGTGTACTCACTGTGTTTTGTTGTAATGGTTAATGATAATTAATCCCCGAAACATGACATTATATTGTATGCGGGGAAATAACCCAACTAGATTCAATTAATTAAACCACGCAATATATATGTATTTAGCTTTTTCATAAGAATTCTCCCCTCCACAAAGATGAGTGAGGATTTATTTAAATGAGGAATTTAGACAAGACACTTCGGCATACAACCCACACACCAATGAGCTTTTATTAAACTATATTATAACTTTAAAACTGCGTTATTAACGATGTTACGCTCCACCGCGGAAGGATATGGCAACTGAGCTACCGACCGTTAGCTAATTTAAAACTTAATTTTTTACAGTTTATAGTGTAAAACTCATTTCAAAAGTTGCAATTTTTTACCAAAATAAAGTGAATATGTGATTACTAACTGTTTTAGCGTAGATGCTGGAGCTGTCATCGAGCCTGCGGCCCCGCGAAGCGTGAAACCCGGTTTCATCTCGGACTACTTGATGTCGGCCATCGACCGCCATCTTAACCCCTGATCTTCACCCCAGGTCCCGCCGACGTTAGCTAGCTAGCATGTCGGTTACTGGGGTGTGTTTTGTCCCAGTTTAATCGCCCAGTGTTTCTGGTTATTGACATTATAATATGCTCATTATATTTTAATTTAATACTGACTTTTGTCACAGTGTAGGAACCGAGACGAAAAGCGGCGGGAACGTGTTGACAAAGAAGCTCTCAAAATGGCGTCGGATCAAACCGCTTCAGAGTCACAAGGTAAATACTTTTAATAATACTTTTATTAATACTTAGCTGAACTTGTGCAAACGAGTTTTGTCTTTAACTTTCCAAGGAGCCAGGTTAGTTAGCAGTTGGGATATAGTGTAGGATTGTATGAGGGGGGGGGAATATCCCAACCATATCGCATTCACAAAATGTCAAAATGGACTTTTTGTTTCACTTTTTCAAAAATAATTCTCCCCTCAAACATGAATTAGGTTGTTTTAATCATCAGGAATAATGCGTAATACATTTCTAGTTGTGGCCACATTACAAAAAACTCAATCTTGGTCAATTTAAAAAAATAAGATGTTGACACAAACTGTGAAAACCAGCAGAAATGCCTAAAACCTGCAGAGAAGTGGGACCCAGTGTGCTGTAGTCCCCCCCTTAGTGTCTGACCCATACTGTCCTCCTGTCTTTAAGCATCTGCCATTGCAGCAGGTGTTGTATATTTCTACAGTCATATTTGAGCTGATATGGACCCAGTTGTTGAAGTCTTGTGATTGAAGCGTGAGCTGTAAACATGTCGTCTCACTAACAAGGTTCACAGGGAAAGGAAGAATAGTCGTGTGTTTATTTATAAAAACGCATTTTCAAACACAAAATACAAATTGCAGATATTTATATACAAAGTAAACAATATCCATGTTTTTGACTCTTCTCTACCCTCTTCCTGTCATAGTCCTTGTCACGTGTTGTGCTGTGTTAGTGTATTCTGTGTGTGTGTGTGTGTGTGTGTGTGTCTCTGCAGGTGTGTGTGTCTGTTTCTCTGCAGGTGTGCGCTGCTGAACACAAGAAGAGAGACGACAACATCGTCGCTGTCCCCTGTGAGACCAGTTTTGGGACTTGAGGGAGTTTCTGCTTGGACGGGAGGATCAGTGAGGGTACCGAGGAACTGATGGTGAACTGGTAATCTGTGATGATGCTCCATGGCCGTGTAAAGAGGAAGGGGTTCCAGGGGTGTATGTCTGTCTCTGCAGGTGTGTGTGTGACTCTCTGCAGGTGTCTGTCTCTGCAGGTGTCTGTCTCTGCAGGTGTCTGTCTCTGCAGGTGTGTGTAACTCTCTGCAGGTGTCTGTCTCTGCAGGTGTCTGTCTCTGCAGGTGTGTGTGACTCTCTGCAGGTGTCTGTCTCTGCAGGTGTCTGTCTCTGCAGGTGTCTGTCTCTGCAGGTGTCTGTCTCTGCAGGTGTCTGTCTCTGCAGGGGTCTGTGACTCTCTGCAGGTGTCTGTGACTCTCTGCAGGTGTCTGTGACTCTCTGCAGGTGTCTGTCTGTGCAGGTGTCTCTCTGCAGGTGTCTGTGTCTGTCTCTGCAGGTGTCTGTCTCTGCAGGTGTGGCTGACCGGCCAGCAGCTGAGGCTGATCAGTGCTTGGCATCCTAAGAGAGGGCAGCATGGTTGTGTGCAGAGGAGGCTTCTGTGGAAGCATAGACCGGCCCCGGGACCTGCCCTGGGACTAGCCCCAGGACCCGCCCCGGATCAAACTTGATACCTGTGCCTATTTTCGTCTTCCTTTAGAAGATTGTCTTAAGTTGCCTCGTGTTGTGCGGGCACGATAACATTTCCTTATTTGCCGTTTGTTTTCTGTCCTGAGTTTATTATTTTAAGCGGTTTGCGTCCTCCGGCCCTAGACCACTTTGGGCTGTAACAGTTTTGGGGGCTCGGCCGGGATCTTTTGTCTGTGTGGTTGTCATTGTCTGTTGCGGTGAGTCTTCCTGTTTGATATTCTGATGTAGCCCTGCGGTCTCCGTGGCTTTGCTGGTGTGTGGTGGTGAAACTGCTTCCCCAGTCCAGGTAGGGGGGCGTCCAGCTGGGCCTCCATCGGCCTTTCCTTCGGACGCTCGTTTTATTGTTTTGCCTTTTTTTTGTTTTCGGAGTCAATCCTGGGCGGAGACGGCGTTCTCCAAAGGGGGCTGGCGTTTCAGGGCCTCGGCCGCTGATGTGATGCCTGTAAGTCGCCTCGAGCCCGGCACGGCTCCAGAAGATAGACAGGGTCTAGTCTTGGTCAGGCAGGTTCTGGGGAAGATCTGTTTCTGTGAGGCAAGGCTGGAAACCTATTGTGTGGGCTTAATATTAATATCCAACATTACACTTGGCGTGGTTGTGAGTTGAGTATGATGGCAGCTCTTCAGGTGGGTTTATGTCTGACTGTACTTTAGGGACATGTGACCGGTACATTCTGGTGTTTCTGTGTCCCTCCACAAGGCTGAGCTGAAGGCTTTTGTGTCAGATGGTCTGGTTAGTCTGGGGTTTTTCTCTGTATCTGCCCCCGTGTGCGGCCCTGATCCAGCGGTGAGTGCACCTGATCAGACCAGTCAGCCCGTTACTGTCACCACCGGTCGCTGTACCGCAGTCTGAACCAGTGTCAGCAGATCCGTCTCCAGGTTCTGAGCTGGATGAGACCTAAAGTCTGTATGTATGCGGGGAAATATCCCAAAACAAAAGAAAAAGTCAAAATGTACTTTTGTTTCACTTTTTCAAAATCCTTCTCCCTCACCAGACATGAATTAGATTGTTTTTAATCTGGAAAAATGCGTTAAAAATGTCCAGTTGTGGCCACATACCAAAAGCTCAATTTTCGTCAATTTCAAACAATGAGATATTGACACAAACTGTAAAACCAGCAGAAATGCCTAAAACCTGCAGAGAAGGGGGACCCGGTGTGCTGTAGTCCCCCCCCCCCCCCTTAGTGTCTGATCAGACTGTCCTCCTGTCTTTAAGCATCTGCCATTGCAGCAGGTGTTGTATATTTCTACAGTCATATTTGAGCTGATATGGACCCAGTTGTTGAAGTCTTGTGATTGAAGCGTGAGCTGTAAACATGTCGTCTCACTAACGAGGTTCACAGGGAAAGGAAGAACCAGGCAAGAGTTTTCGTAAACATTTTAAATATTTATTAATAAAAAAACACACACAAAATAAAACAAAAATACAAATAAATAGCAGACATTAGACCTAATTAATTTCCCGCCTCTGTTGCCGCCCCTCTACCCTCTTCCTGTCATAGTCTCTGTGTCCCCCCCCCCCTCTCTTCTCCATCAGCCCCTGCTCCACGGTCCTCTTTTTGTGGGTCGGCCCTGGAGCAGAACGTGTCCCTGGTCTTCCTGTAGACGCTGGTCTGGAGCAGAACGTGTCCCTGGTCTTCCTGTAGACGCTGGTCTGGAGCAGAACGTGTCCCTGGTCTTCCTGTAGACGCTGGTCTGGAGCAGAACGTGTCCCTGGTCTTCCTGTAGACGCTGGTCTGGAGCAGAACGTGTCCCTGGTCTTCCTGTAGATGCTGGTCTGGAGCAGAACGTGTCCCTGGTCTTCCTGTAGATGCTGGTCTGGAGCAGAACGTGTCCCTGGTCTTCCTGTAGATGCTGGTCTGGAGCCGGTGGCTCTGACCATGTGTTGGCCACACAGGGGACAGGTCCTCGGTTTTGGAGGCAACCAAGGACCTTCCTGCATGGCCTTCCACTTCTTGTGTAGTCTCCAGATGGGGGTCCGGGGCGTACAGGTCTTCATCCACTGCCTCAGAGTCATCCGTCCTGCAGCTGCTGTCTCGCAGAAGTGTTTCCTCTGTAGGTGTAGAGCGTCCCCTGTGCACGCCGGACCACCACAGGCGGG
>NW_022603821.1:0-17158 GCF_008692095.1 Etheostoma spectabile | reverse complement strand
GACTAGGACTGGTCACTGCTGTTGTCTGAAAAAACAACAGATGGGACAACGTGTTGCGTTTATGGTAAACCTTGAGACCGACGTTTAACCGACTGCTATCTGTTGAGTTTTCCTCCCGTTACTCTGTCCTCGTGACTGTCTACATCTAGAAACTTAGCTGCGCGGGTGCAGTGAACTACTCTGACTGGCTCATGAGCAGACGGCTTTATGGAGCGGGAGATTGGCTTTGCAGAAAACCCGGAGCGTTATATGAAATGAAATGACGCTTTATAAAAAATAATCGCTCGATCACGCAAATTTGATCGTGGGAAGTCCAAATCGTGATCGCGATTAAAATTCGATTAATTGTGCAGCCCTAATGCATAGTATCCTGATCCATGAAATAACTGGTCTTTAAAAATAAAACTCTGCCTGCTTCTATGGAAATTTAACATAGGGGGGTGTATACTTATGCCCCCTGTATTTTAACATAAGGGGTGTGTATAGATAGATAGATAGATAGCCAGCCTTTATTATTTTAGACTCATGGTCCATAATAAAAAAAAAAAAATATACAAAAGCAACAACAGAAAAACATACAGATACACAAGACAGACACCAATCAAATAAGACAACTATACCAGTAATCCCATAAGGGGGACTGGTATCGCAGAGCACTGAACCTTGGGTCAATCAAATGTAAAATGACAGAGTTACAAGAAGAATTCAAGCGACCGATCCATTTATACATCAAATTCCTCAGTAAAGCGGAGAAAGTAATAACTCCTGCTTGACAAAACAAGTCACTTGTACTACACCACCTGGGTTTCCCAAGTAGAATACGCAAACCGTTATAAGCGACCCGCAGCTTATTGTAACTTGCCTTTTTAAACTTGACCCACATGGGGGCAGTGTAAAAAGTAGTACAATATGCTTTAAAGAGTTTTGTCTTGACAGTACCAGAACACCAGGAAAACTTCCTGGCAAGTATGTTAGCCTGCATATATAACATGCGACGCTGCCTATACATGTCCTCATCATCTGACATTTGATCTGTTATGATGTGACCCAAATACTTAATTTTGCATCCAACAGTAAGCACATGCCCCGCAAGATGGAAAGATGGAAAATTTAGGTCCTTATCCTCTTTTACTCTACAAAACATAACCAGACTCTTCTTGCCATTATATTTCACGTCATATTCAACCCCATATTTGGAACATATATTTAACAGCTCTTGAAACCCTGCACTGCTAGGGGAGACAACAGCCAAGTCATCAGCATACATGAGATGGTTCACTAGTATGTTACCCATCATGCTTCCTGTCTTACACTGTCTCAGCTGGTCAGACAGGTCATCCATGTAAATATTAAAAAGGGCCGGAGATAATATCCCCCCCTGACGGACGCCATTACCAACACCAAACGGACTAGAGAAGACATCCCCCCATTTGATCTGTATGCTCTGATTGGAATACCACAAAGCCAGGATCCTGATTATACCATTTGGTACTCCTCTTTGGCTCAGTTTTAAAAACAGCTTGTGGTGATTAACTCGGTCAAAAGCCTTGGAGGCATCAATAAAACCAATAAAAACAGAGGATATTTGTCTTCTGTAGGTTCCCACCATTTCCTTAAGTGCATAGATACATAGATCAGTACCATGCTTGGCCTTGAAACCAAACTGGTTATCTGAACTATACAAATAAACACACAACCTAATAAAATTCTTTCCAGGACTTTTGATAATACACTAGCTAAAGCAATAGGTCTATAATTGTCCACACTTGCCACCTTTCCTGCTTTGTCCTTAATGACAGGCACCAAAGTAATGGACAACAGAGAGTCTGGTAACACCCCATGAGACATAAAACCAGTAAAACAAATGGCAAGAAGAACTGCAACCCTCGGGCTGGCCCATTTCAGGTGCTCTGCAGTAATATGATCTGATCCGCTAGCTTTATTATCAGCTAGCTGTGTTAAAGCTAGATGAATCTCATTGGCTGTAATTCCAACTTTTTCACCATAGACGACATGGCCAACTTCATACGGTTCACTTTTAACACAATTAAATAGGTCAAAGTAACGTTGCCTCCACAACTCTGCTATGTTATCAGCCCCAGAGACGCCCTCTACGTTGCATGGTAATGATGTACTGTCCCTGTTCAGAGCTCTCACCTCCTTCCAAAAGCCATTAACATCACTACCTAGGAGCTTTTCAGCCATAGAGTCCGCCCTAATTTCTTTCTCGTGTTTGTTGACATAACGTAGTGCATATTTATAACTTGCATTAGTACGCTTTTTGAGTTCCAAGACTGGCCCCTCTCTCGGCCTGCCTGCCTGAACCCAGGCCTCAAATGCAACCTTCGCTTCAGCATGGTGAACTGCTACATATCTATTCCACCCTGGCTTGATGCTCTTTTTATAAGGATAGATAAATAATGGCCTGCTGGCCTCATACACAGAACCCACAATACGTTCATACATAGTACAAAGGTCATCACGGTGAGAACTAAAGTTACAATTTACATCAGAACACAAAACAGCATCTTTGGGCAGATATATATTGCTCAAAAGTACATCAGATCTACTGCAGTATGAGCACAGTTGTTCATTAGTTACCTTAGACCAATCCAGTTTAGCCTTACGGGCCCCATTAGCCTCCTGAGACATCTCAGGAAGGCTAGCACAGTCAAGTGACATAATAAAAGGAATGTGATCAGACATGGACGCCTCATACACAATCTCTATTGAACTTAGGCTAGAATGGGCATCAGATGTACTGATGCAGTGGTCAAGCCATGATGTAGTGTGCCAGGCCTCACTTATATAAGAGTAGCTATCTGCAGGTAAGAGCATTTGGCTGGATAATATAAAATTATCATCATCACAGAACTGTAGCAAATGCCTAGCAAATAACGAACTCTTGTCTGAAATATCAGCATTCATATCTCCCACCACATAAACACTACTGGAATGGTTATCAGAAATAAAAGAGTTAATGAAAGCCAGTCTATTAAAGTATTCATCTTCATTTTGATGTGACTCATATGGTGTGTATACATTCAGGATAGTAAACATTTTATTGTTAATAGATATCTGGACAGCAATACACCAGTCAACTTCCAACTGATGACACTAATCACAGAGTCCAGTTTTTCATGCCAGAGGATAGCCAGCCCCCTGCTATCCGTCCTCTTACTATTCCCATAGATAGGTCTGTAGTGGACTCACCGGCCCCATGGAAACCTTCACAAAAAGAGTTCAGTTTCCCCAAATCCTGTTTTGATAAAAAAAGTCTCTTGTAAACATAAAATGTCACAGTCCTGCAGCAGGTTATCCACCACTATACGCCAGCTTCTGTCTCCAGCACTATTGCCCAAGCGTAGGCCGCGGCAGTTGTATGAACCAACCCGCATAGGCTACAGTTTAGTTGGGCAGTGCAGTTGCATCCGCATTCTGTGGACTTATCCCAGCAACAGGTCTAGCTGTTCTAGCCCCCATCACCCCCTCTTTGCGTGGCTCATAATATCGCTCACCACAGATCCTTCAGGCCACAATTCAGGGTTATACAACTCCGCAACATCGTTGCACTCAGCCCATACCTTAAACGAGCTGTATCTGTGCTCATGGTGACAATACGCTGACAGTGACCTCCCGGCCAAGTTGTTCAGATAAGTACCCAGATAGTGTCTCAGCTTCAAGGTCTGGTGAGAATTTGGTAGCAAAAACACTTACCAACTTCGTTCGAACAACCTTTATATTCCCTTGTGCAGCGGTGCCAACAATCGGCTTGACCATCCTCCTGACAGGTCTTCTATCACGCTGTTTTGACGAGGCAGACTGACCCCCAGCATCATTTCTCTGAGCTCGGCCCTGTTTAACAACAAGGCTCCACTTCGGCGATTTTGCCACATTTCCAACAGGGTTGTCACAGACACTCATAGCCCTTGATGTAGGTGCGGAGAGAGCGGCGGCTGTCGCATCCACAGCGAGCACCTCACCATTGCCCGCTGCCGCGTTATCATTACCGCAGGCAACTCCAGCGGCACTCGTAACAGCCAGGCCACGAGTCGGCTCCAACCGCAGCTCCATTGCAGCGATTCTGCTGTCTATGGTCGCAGTCACAGAACTCAAGTCCCCGCAGATATCAGCCTGAAGTTTAACCGCATGTCTCAGAGTGCAGACCTCACTGTACAAACGCTCCATCTTGCTCAGCAGGTTAGACACATCCAGATTGTTAAACGTCACAGGCGGTAACTCGTCCAAGTAGTGGGAGACAAAACGGGGGATGTTTTCTCCACACTCGTTTAACACTCTTAAGCAACTTTTGATATTATTAGTATCCTTCTGGCTGCCTTTATGGATCACGCACCGTTGTTTGGTTTCAGGACAAAGTTCAAACAACGCTTTTTTGGAAGTCTCGATCCACGCCGAGTCAAATGTGTTTGCGGCTAAAAAGACAAGCTCATCCTGAGTCATAATTTTAATTTTCACTGCGAGAAAATTAAGAAACTCATCCTCAACAATAACCTGGCCATCAACAGTCCTGTAGATTGTAGGTTTTAATCGAGGCCTGAGTTTGAATCCAGGAGCTGCAGTGCCCTGATCATCACCATCCGCCATGATGAGAGCTTTCTCAAAATATACTTATGCCCCCTGTATTTTAACATAGGGGGGTGTATACTTATGCCCCTGTATTTTAACATAGGGGGGTGCATACTTATGCCCCTGTATTTTAACATAGGGGGTGTATACTTATGCCCCTGTATTTTACCATAGGGGGTGTATACTTATGCCCCCTGTATTTTAACATAGGGGGTATACTATGCCCCCTGTATTTTAACATAGGGGGGGTGTATAATTATGCCCCCTGTATTTAACATAGGGGGTGTATACTTATGCCCCTGTATTTTACATAGGGGGGTGCATACTTATGCCCCTGTATTTTAACATAGGGGGTGTATACTTATGCCCCCTGTATTTTAACATAGGGGGGTGTATACTTATGCCCTGTATTTTAACATAAGGGGGGTGTATACTTATGCCCCCTGTATTTTAAGGAAAGTAAAGACAACAACTCAGACATTTACCAGGGTCGGTAGCCGGAGGTCGAGTTGTGGTTGGATCGTTTCTCTTCGTCTTGCTCCTTTGGCCTTTGGGTACTGAGAAAAAAGAAACAATTAATAATAAAAGAAATATAGTTGCCATTGCTTGAAAAACAGACCAAACTGTGTTCTAGTAGTCAAAGCTGGCTGCGTGCTTCACTCGGCCTGTGACTGGAGGCCCAGATGTGACTGGAGGCCCAGATGTGACTGGAGGCCCAGATTAGAGGATGACACGGGAGTGGATTTTCACTCCTGTCCCGTCCCACTCCCAGACCAAAGTTTAAAAACTAATCCCATCCCGCTCCCGTTTAAACTGACTCACGCTCCTGTACCGCTCCCATTTATTTTTTTCTTCAATTAGTGTTTCGTTAATACATAGAATTTGATTTAATCTGCTCTCCATCCTGTTTTAGATCAGCTGCTGAGCCTGTTTCTAGATTTTCTCCAGAAAATGGAAGACAGCAAATAAAAGAAAAACGGTACATAGTTCACACCATGTCTGCAATAGTTTAATACAGTGATTTTCAACCAGTGTGCCGCGGCACACTAGTGTGCCGTGAGAGATCGTCAGGTGTGCCGCGGGAAATTATCTAATATCACCTAATTAACCATTGTTGGGTGTCTGTGATGTAATAAAGTGTAACAGATAATGTAATACTCTACTATTTCAGTGGGTGGCAGCAGAGGGCGATAAATGCCTGTAAAGACAATAAAGTTAGTGCTGCATGACACGTGACAGTTTGGGATCTCAGCAAGACGAGCAATTGACAGTGATGGAGAAGTTTTTGAGAATGGAAAATGCAAATGCCGAACAGGCCCTGGACAAAATTCTGACCCAGATGAAGGCCCTAGTATGAGTGGTCAAAAGAAAAAAAGACAAGACGGTGAGCTCGAGGCAATACAGCGAAAGCTATCTTTCATTTGGATTTACTTTCACCGGGGATGCGACAGCACCGACGCCGCTGTGCTTGGTGTGTGGTGAGAAGCTATCCAATAGCGCCATGGTGCCAAGCAAGCTTAAACGCCATCTCAAACGAAACACCCTTCCGTTCAAAACAAGCCGATGGACTATTTTGTACGCTTACGTACAAACAATGAGAAACAGGCAACTTTTTTTAGAAAAACCACAAAGTTAAACGAGAGAGCCCTCAAAGCTAGCTACCTTGTTGCTGAACTCGTAGCTAATCAAAAAGTCCCACACTGTGGCAGAAACATAAATACTGCCAGCTTGTAAAGCCATTGTAAATGAGATGCTCGGCCCTGACGCGGCCAAAGAGATAGCTAAAGTGCCTCTCTCGGATAACACAATTGCCAGACGTATTAATGACATGTCTGGGACATCGAAACTGTTGTTTTGGAAAAGATGCGCATCAGCAAGAACTTTGCCTTGCAACTTGATGAGTCGACGGATATTAGTGGACATTGTCAGCTCTTGGCCAACGTGCGTTTTGTGGATGGAGAACCATTAGAGAAAACTTCCTATTTGCAAGGCACTGCCAGAAAAATCATCAGGAGAGGAAATATTTCGGGTCACGTCGGAATATCTTGACAAAAGCGGGCTTACGTGGGAAAACTGCACAGGTGTCTGCACTGATGGAGCCGCAGCCATGGTCGGGCGCATCAAAGGCTTCGTAAGTAGGGTCAAAGAAAGAAACCCAGATGTTATGGTTACACACTGTTTTTTGCACCGTGAGGCCCTCGTTGCAAAGACCTTACCAGCAGATCTAGCTCCTGTGTTGGATGATGCTGTGCGCATAGTGAACTTTGTGAAGACGCGACCTTTGAAATGTCGCTTATTTGCGTCTTTGTGTGAGGAAATGGGAGCAGAACATAAGGTCTTATTGCTCCACACAGAGGTCCGGTGGCTGTCGCGCGGCAAAGTGCTGGCACGTGTGTATGAGCTGCGAGAAGAACTTAAAGTATTTCTGACAAACGAGAGGTCCGATTACTCAAAGCTGCTTGCAACTGATGAGTGGTGTGCAAAGCTGGCATACCTGGCTGATATATTTCATCATCTGAATGAACTGAACACACGGATGCAAGGCCGAAATGAAAACCTGCTTACAAGCACTGATAAAATGAACGGATTCCGTTTAAAGGTGCAGCTCTGGCAACAACATGTGCAGCGTGGCAACCTTGAGATGTTCCCGCTCACCGAGAAACGTCATGATGGCAACACTTCTGTAATGTGCGAGGTGATTGGCACACATTTGAAAACTCTTGAGGAGAAGATGTCATTTTATTCTCTTCAGCCTTCACAGAATCCCTTGACAGGGTTAGGGACCCATACAGCTCAGCGTCCGTTGCTGGAAAGGACATGACTTTAAAGGAGCAAGAGGAACTCATTGAACTGAAAACAAGATCGTGGTTTAAAGCTAAACTTTGCTGATCTTCCTTTGGACAGTTTTGGTTATCTGTTGCCAAGGAGTTCCCATTCTGGCCAACAAAGCTATTTTGACATTGCTCCGTTTTCAACCACATATCTATGTGAGCTGAGCTTCTCAAGCTTGACTGCGATAAAAACGAAAAACAGAGAGAGACTGAGAGCTGTTGAGGAAGAGCTTCGTGTGTGTCTTTCTACCATTCCTGCCAGGATATCTATTTTGTGTTCATCGAAACAGCCCAGGTTTCACACTAAGTGAGTATAAATAATTTAGAAAACTATATTATTAACTATATGTATTGTATGTATTGTTTAGAGTGTAATTTTGGTTGGTGGTGTGCCCCAGAATTTTGTAAGTGTAAAAGTGTGCCGTGGCTCAAAAAAGGTTGAAAATCACTGCTCTATCAAAGGGTCTGAGATCTTGGCTGCACATGCGAGCAATTTTGTCGGTCTGACGAGACTTGACACCTGACGGCAATTTTCGCTTGATGAACAAAGCGACGCTTGGCTGATTCTTTCCAGAATTTGCCTTGCAAGTGTTCCTCTTCAGACCGCTCGTCCCTGAATCACTAGCGTACTTGACTCAGACTAAGCATGTCTTACAAGCAGCGTACATCGTGCTCTCACCGTCACATTCTACTCTCATAAACTTAATATTTCAGACTTTCCGACCAGTTCTGTGAACTTAATAGACATGTCATTACTTCTGACTTTGCGCTGTAAATCATTTTTTGCCACATTGACTTCTCCGCGGCTGTTAGCTCCCTCCATCACTGCTCTTTGAATTACGGCGGTAAGCCGTGACAAAAAGCCCTGATGGCTTCTGGGACGGCTGGGTCGTGTAGTTATTTTTTAATTGCGTTACATTGTAGGCGTATTAAAAGGAAACTACAAAAGGGTGCATTTACTTTTTTTTTTGCATTTAGATTTTTTTGTCGTCTTTGCTATTGGTCGATTCCCGCTCCCGTCTGCTCCCGTTAACCATTCATCCTGTACCGTCCAAATCCCGTGATTAATAGTAAATATGACTCCCATCCTGCAGGAATCCCACGGGAATCCTGTGACCCGTGGGATTCCCGAAAAAATGTCACCCTCTAGCCCAGACGTGACTGGAGGCCCAGACGTGACTGGAGGCCCAGACGTGACTGGAGGGCCAAATGTTTTTCCACCAACTTCATCAGGTTATCCCCAATTCTGAGAAACCTTTTAGTATCTAATATAACTAATGAACTCAGCGTGCTCACCAACAGTGATGTTAACAACAGAACGGGCTCCCAGCTTTTTGATGAAGACTGTGTACGTTCCGCTGTCGGACCGATTCACCGAGAAGATCGTCAGCACCACGTCTCCTCCGCCCAGGGCCTCGTGGTTGAGGTGTGTTCTGTTCTTGTATCGATCCGCCTGGTCCTCCGGTTGGACCTTTCCGTTGCGATAGGCGTAGACGTCGTCATATTTACCGTGGTCATCGCTCTCTCTCGCTACGTCAAACGCGTAGCCAGACAAGTTGAGGGGGGGGTGCAGGCGACACCGTAGCGTGACGTCTTCACCTTCTACTGCCTCTAGTGTCTGAGGGCAAGTGAGACGATGCTCTCCTGGAGAAACAAAGATAAATAAAAATTAAAGAAAATATGGTGTGCTTCACAGTACAGTCAATAAAATAAAAGGGTTCAACAATAAGAGAAATATTGGGAAGAAAAGGGAAAAAAAGCTTAAATATTAAATAGAAATGTTCAATAAAAACATGTTGAATCTTTTTAACCCTTGTGTCTTCCTGTTGACCCCCTCGATGCTTTTGATGTTTTATCTACATTTTGATGTGATTTATTGCACTCCCACCACCCCCACTAGTTTTACACTTATCCCTGGAATTCATTGCCAATAAATCTAATTTATTTTTTCAGTTAAAAAGAAGAAAAAAGCAGAATTTCTGAATTATTTTGACTTATAGTTGAGATCAAAGGAACATATGTTGATGAAATGTGACAGATGTTAAGTTTAGTCAGGATAAGGTTTTGAAGCCATTTCATTTTTTTCTTTAAATACTATAAAATGAAATACAAAACACCCCAGTGCTGCAACTATTCTCTCCTTTCAGACTAGTGTTGAGAATAATACCCCTATTGGGCCATGTTTTTATTACATGTATGTATTTATATATATCTATATAGATTTCTCTTAAATGTACCAAAGGTTAGCGTTAGATAATGCCTCATTTGCGTATGATCTTGGACCGTTCTTTATGTTGATAGATGCAAATTAGCACATATTTAATATGACAATGCCTCATTTGCACATTTAAAACAGAATTTCTCAAAACTTGCAATTCCAAAATTAATGTTTTTACTGTAAATAATCAGCTGAGGAAATGTCACAATGATAAAAAACATTAGTTAAAATTGTTCAGCCTTAACCAAGAAAGCTCTTTCTAGAAGATCACTTGGCATAAAGCCATCGGCAAGAGACACACTGCCCCACACGCACACTGCCCCACACGCACACACACTGCCCCCCACACGCACACAGCCACACACTGCCCCCACACGCACACAGCACACACACACACACACACACACACACACACACACACACGCAGCCACACACTGCCCCCACACGCACAGAGCCACACACTGCCCCCCACACGCACAGAGCCACACACACGCACACACACACACACACACACACACACACACACACACACACCAAAGTCTCTTCTAGCCTTTTATCACATAATGAAATACATAATTCATGTTTAGTATGACTGATGCGAACAACTATCTCTGGAATCGGTTCAACACCGACGCAGCTAGGCTAACGTTACCTTTAACTTTAAGGACCACAATGGCGCATATACGCATTTTACTTAGCGATTCATTTTATTTATTATTACACTAATTATAACGCTAACACCACCATAACTCAGATAGTCAACAGCCGGGTTAACACATTCATCCCCACAACGCTAACTTTTTTTCTATGGTCCTAACGTAGTTATCTTAACCAGCGATTAGCCGCTATGTGGCTATGTAGCTAGCCGTCAGCCAGTGAAGCGAACAAGTGCTTAACAACGTTAAAACTCGGCGAAAGGTTTCCATTAATGCCATCAAGCTGAGTTAAAACGTCTTCAACAATGGCTTAAAGTTGTCACCATAAGCTCACAACAATATACCCATGTTATAAACATAAAAACGTGCACGCGGACAGCCTTAAGTTAACGTTATTACGCTAGCTCAAAGTTGACCATTAGCTTAGCTTACCGTTAGCTTAGCGGGGTAGCGTCCAACTTACCGGCTTTAAGCGACACTGCAACCCCTAGAAAGCTCAACACTAACAGGCCAACCGTCATCATCGCCATGAGTTAAACAGGCAAGTTATTTTAGTGAAGCGAACGAGTGCTTAACAACGTTAAAACTCGGCGAAAAGTTTCCATCAATGTCATCAAGCTGAGTTAAAACGTCTTCAACAATGGTTTAAAGTTGTCACCATAAGCTCACAACATTACACCCATGTTATGAACAGCCTTGAGCTAACGTTAGTACGCTAACTCAAAGCCGTACATTAGCTTACCATTAGCTTAGCGAGCTAGCGTCCAACTTACCGGGTTTAAGCGACAGTACAACGCCTAAAAAGCTCAACACCAAGGGGCCAACAGTCATCATCGCAACCGTCATCATTGCCATGAGTTAAACGGGCAAGTTATTTTGTAAAATCCAGTGTTAAAGTAGTATTTGATTTGAGATCGCAGGACTGCCTGTTAACTCTGGTCCGGAAGTGTCTGTGAAAACAAACTGCAGCGTGCTGCTCGACGAGATTCAAACTCGCGGGAGAAAATCCGAAGAACCGAGTAGGAGGAGGAAGAGGAGGAGTCGTTATTAAAGGGACATCCCGGTGTGGTGGATGGGGAGGAGAGGGGAGGGCGAAGCAGGCGGGCCTCTACCCGCTTATGGAGCCTCTTCGCCGGGGTAAATTGACGGTGACTCGGGGTTTTCTTCCAGGTTTTTAGACCGGAGAAAGTCCCGAGAGAAGCAGAGTGGCGGTGACTCGGCTCCGGTCAGACCGCCGTGAGGGACGGTGGTGTCCCCGGGTCGAGGGTCGAGGGACTCGGGTTTTTTCTATGGGTTCAACCGGAGAAAGGGAGGGGGAACCGGAGACCTCTACCCGGTCTCTCCCTATGGCTCTGGGTTCTCATCCTCATGCATAATAAAGACTTAGTTTCACTCCTTGAAGGGACTAAAGAAACTAATGTGATGACCCGAGAAATGGCCGATTATTTACGGACTTAAAAAAACTTTAAAGTGTTAATTTTAGACAAAAGTTACCACACTGAGCAAAGTCTCTAACGTTACACTATGTTATTATGTTGTTGAAAGTCACCCTCAGTATCCACTTAACCCTCATGTTGTCCTCGGGTCAAATTTTACCCATTTTCAGTTTTTTTTTTAAAATCACAAAAAAATGGACCTTCAAAATAAGTGCTGAAAATGTCAAATTAGAAATTTCAAATAACTGGACAAAAACATGTAAAAAAAACAGACTAAACAGACTGTAGAAAGTGTCCAGTGAGCAACATAAAGTCATTTAAAAAGTTCAGGAAATTCACTTATTTGCTTTCTTTAGAGTTAGATGAGATGATCATTACTATAATTAGAACTCAGATTTGATTTTGAGCTTCTCCAGTTTGTCTATAAAACCCTAACGGCTGTAGGGATATGATATATAGTTCTGTTAAATCTTATCACATAGGACTGGCAGGTAGATATGTCTATTGATCCTGAAGAAATGGGAAGTTGTGGTCTATCCCAGCTGTCCCTGAGTGCTGTAACGTCTGCTGTTTTGGACGGCGTTATTAATAAAGGTCGTCTATAGGTCAGGTTTCCTACACTATGCGAGAACAGGCCGAACTCATAATGGGCTCGTTGGAGATGAGCCAGGTCTCAGACCAGGTCTGAGACCAGGGGGGGCAGGTCTGAGACCAGGGGGCGCAGGTCTGAGACCAGGTCTGAGATCAGGGGGCGCAGGTCTGACACCAGGCGGCCGCAGGTCTGACACCAGGCGGCCGCAGGTCTGACACCAGGCGGCCGCAGGTCTGAGACCAGGGGGCGCAGGTCTGAGACCAGGTCTGAGACCAGGGGGCGCAGGTCTGAGACCAGGCGGGCGCAGGTCTGAGACCAGGGGGCGCAGGTCTGAGACCAGTTCTGAGACCAGGGGGCGCAGGTCTGGACCAGGCGCAGGTCTGAGATTAGGTCTGAGACCAGGCGGCGCAGGTCTGACACCAGGCGGCCGCAGGTCTGAGACCAGGGGGCGCAGGTCTGAGACCAGTGGGCGCAGGTCTGAGATCAGGGGCGCAGGTCTGACACCAGGCGGCCGCAGGTCTGACACCAGGCGGCCGCGGAGGTCTGACACCAGGGGGCGCAGGTCTGAGACCAGGTCTGAGACCAGGGGGCGCAGGTCTGACACCAGGGGCGCAGGTCTGAGACCAGGCGGCGCAGGTCTGAGACCAGGTCTGAGACCAGGGGGCGCAGGTCTGAGACCAGGGGGCGCAGGTCTGAGACCAGGGGGTGCAGGTCTGAGACCAGGCGGCGTGGTTGCTTTTCACCGACTGCAAGAGCCAAGCGGACCCAGAGCATGCTGGGAAACGTCGGCTTCTCAGCTGATTTAAAATGTGATTGGTTTACAACATGATGACGTTTTATATAAACTTTTTATTGTTTTTGAATCGGAGCGATTTTAATTGTCATTTGTCTGATTTAAAGACTTATTCTGTCCAGAACACATGTTGTGTGACTGATAGTTACGTTAAGAAGTCAGAGAGACTAAATCTGATCAGATCACGGATCATCTCCAGGGTGTTAATTAAAATCAGCAACAGATCTCACGTAGAGCACTTTGACAGCTACTCTGTCATAATTGTGACACACACAGGCAGGCAGGAGCGCAGAGACACACACGCGCAGACACACACACACACTATTTTAAAACATAAAAGTCCGAAAAAATTGCGTTGGTTAACCCACCAGACTCCATGTAAATAATCAGTAATTTTAGCATCGTAAAATACGGCTTTCTAAAACATCTGAGCGACTATCGGCTCCGTTTGGTCAATGTTTCTACTTTCATTACAATTCCGGGTCCGTCAGTCGGTGAAAACCGGGGACAGGTCACCAAAACCGGGGACTGTTCCCGGAAACCGGGGACCCCTGGTCACCTAAAACCCGCATACCTATAAGAAGCTGTCCCAAAACTAGCGATGTTACACACGGTTTTTACCGATGTCAGAAGTAAACTTACCCGCAGCAAGCTGTAAGATGACCAATGACCATTCTGTATTTATTTACTTATTTCCTATAGCTAGCTGATGCACCAACACTCAATGCTAATTCCTTGTAATTGTAAGTTATCTACTTACTTGGCAATAAATGCCTTGCTCATTCTGACAGTCTTTAGTTTTCTCGTTATGCATATTGTTGTTTTTGGAGCTTTTTGACACTACTGCACATCTTTAAATGCAGTTTCACAGGCAAATATGAATATTTCCTGCATGCAGCACAAGCATAACATTGACCCCTTATAAACTGCATCAATTAATTTATCTTTACAACGCATTTAATTAAACATATTATAATAAAAACACTTTAACTAGCTGCGCTTTCCTCTTCATAACATTTACCTACAAAGTTCAACCGAACCCTGTGTTGTAAAACTAACATTTTTTTTCTAAAAAATAAGGTGTAAAGTAGATTTATTTCTTACCAGGTCAGAGACTTTGAGAGCTGTCCACATGCACAACGTATCTTGTGGTTTCTTAACGGATATCCGGCCGCTTCAACACATTTCGCGCCGTTTCCGGGCATCCGGCGGACCCTATTGGCTGAGAGGTTCGCGGGAGTTTCAATCGTTTCAATAATCGACTTTTTTTGGCGGAATACTTCTTAAAGTTACAGTCTCTCCCGATGACTTGTTGATATGTGGACCATAGACTGTATATGCGCTGATCTGACTTAATATTAACAGTATTGTCAGTTTCTCCACATTCTTATTTCATATTAATAGTATAATAATAACAGTTTTTATTATTTTAGGAAAGCAGAAATTAGGAATTATTTAGACTAAAATTAACACTCATGTTGCCTTCATGTTGTCCTCATGTTGTCCCCATGTTGCCTCATGTTGTCCCCATGTTGTCCTATATCAATGTTCTTTTTAATTCCCCAAAATAACATGATTGATTCCAACGCTCTTTGCAAGTACAAATCTCTACTTTCATTAATTTTGGGTCTTATTCTATTTTATAGCATTGTAAAACAAATGGAAGTGTTGTTGAATAGTAGTGAGTAAAGTTGACATATTCCAGTCTGTGATTATCATCAACATCCATTCCTTAATTTTAGTCTCAATAATTCCTAATTTCTGCTTTTCTAACTCAAACATTATTATATTTCCTATAAATGAGGTTTATTGACCATAAATTCCAAAATTAACTGTAAAACTGAAGTTAATAAGTCAGTGTTACGTAGAGTTGAAAATGTTGGTAAACATTGAAAAAAAGGGACGAATACATAAGTTTGTTAAAAACATCAATAAAAAGTGTCAAAAGTGTTAATTTTCAATTTTGAAGGGAAGACAACACAAAGGCAAGGACAGCTGTTTGTTATCGTTTCCTCCCTGTTGTGTCAGTTTGTGACCTTACTGTTTTCTGTGTGTGTGTGTGTGTGTGTGTGTGTGTGTGTGTGTGTGTGTGTGTGTGTGTGTGTGTGAGACTGCAGACTTTTAAATCAGATCTTTTAGATCGCTTTTTATAGAGTATATATGGACTACAGGCTTCATGTGATGTCTTTTATTGCTCTTTATTGGGCAAGACACTGACCCAGAGTTGCACCGGAGGTGTGTGTGTGTGTGTGTGTGTGTGTGTGTGTGGTGTGTGTGTGTGTGTGTGTGTGTGTGTGTGTGTGTGTGTGTGTGTGTGTGTGTGTCTGTCTGTCGAGCAGGTGGCACCTTGTACGGCAGCCTCGGCCACAGTGTATGAATGGTGAAGGTTTCCTGTATGATGTAAAAGCTTGAGTAGTTGTTAAGACTAGAAAAGCGCTTTATAAAATACAGTATATTTAAAACTCTAATACAATGTTTCCCAAACTTAGGGTCGGGACCCAAAATGGGTCGCAGACCCGTTTTATTGGGTCGCCAATTGGCAGTAAAATGCATATCAATCTGATGTGAATGAGTGAATCTTTTTTGCTGTTTAGATGCTGTGTGTGTGTGTGTGTGTGTGTGTCTCTCTCTCTCTCTCTCCTCCTATCCTAGGAGGGGATAAGAACATATGAGTTGAGAAAGGGGTGAGACCCAGAAACGAGAATGGAGACCTTTTCTGTTTACTTCTATAAAGGAATAAATATACTTCATATACATTTAAATTCATGGTTTGTTCCGTCTTTTGTCCACAGTTTAAACATGTAGATGTTACAATGATTCATGGTGTATTTGGGTCCCGGGGAGACACCGAATTTCTCTTGTGGGTCTTGAGCTGAAAAAGTTTGGGAACCACTGTATTAGAGTATAATTGATAGTTTTTGTACCCAACAGTGTACTACTGTCCCTTTACTTCAGGACTCTACAAGTGACACGGACTCATAAAAACAGAATCAGAGCGGGAAGAGAAAACAAAACAACGCCGTGCATCAGTTACCCTTTTCCCCATATTTATTTGAAATTATTTCAAATGATAAAAACATGGCTGATTAACATGACACGGCGACAACAGGAGGACACGCGAAGGTGTCGGCTCGGCTGGACAGGAAGTGAAGTTCAATTGTTTTGGGGTTTGAATCCGCCACCCACACACAGATTTATAGAAACAGGATCCCCAAAATATTGGCTCGTTGGCAAAAACCTCACACACACACACACACACACACACACACATCCAGTCTTGTTACTCGCCCTGACGACCAAAACCTCCATCAGACCGAAGCTCAGCCACAGGAACATTGTTATAATCATCTCTCTTTCCTATATTACAAGCTTTTTACAACATAAAAATAGATCCAGAACTATGATTACCATACTCCTTAAATGTAAATATACAATATTTATTGCATCTTCAAATGAACTTGTTTCTTATTCTCCTTGTTCTCGTCATATTTCCCCCCCCCTAAAAAAAAATGAACAAAAAAGTAATAGAAAGCACAGGTACCGATGAGTGAGAACAGGACCAGCAGGGGGCGCTGTGTCACTGAGAATCGGAGCATTTTGGGTTCAATGTGACGTGATTAGTGTTTTTAAAGAAGAGTAAAGAACCTCCACCTGCTTTAACAGTTCTCTGGCACTTAAGTGTTTTTTTTTTTTTTTTTTTTTTAGGTTTTTTGGTTATCTGCTACCGACTATAATCTGCACAAACTGCTCCTTGCATAGCGATACAACACAACGCCTCCTCCTCCTCTGGCTGGACTCTCCTTCTACACAAAGGGCCACCAGCAGCAAAGCAACGATGGAGAGGATTCAGATCAGAGTCGAGCTGTTACACCGACTCCCCCGGACAGGAAGTTAGATAAATGACCCCTTATCAACACCTGCAAAACTCTGCACCGCAACCCTGCAGCTGAGGCTACATCTACACTGCTACGGGTGTTTTATTTTTAATTTTAAGCAAGAGTTTCAGCTCCAGTAGCAGAACTTATCTCCATCCATCTTCTCACAC
>NW_022603820.1:0-3374 GCF_008692095.1 Etheostoma spectabile | reverse complement strand
TCATCCTTGCAGACAATTTTGTCAAGTGGCCACTCGTGGTATTGCAACGGAAAAACACCCCTGCAGCCCAAATAGGATTTCCCCCATTGTAATAAAGATTATTATAATGCTGGAAAGAGGTTGTTTTATCTAAAACTAAGCTATCTATGCAGCAAAGGGTACTAACATATTTTTTGAAATTGGTTTTACATGACCAGAGAAAAACAGAAAAAGATCTGTGCTATTCCTTTGCACCACAAACTACTGCACTGGACCGGACCAACAAACAGTCCCGCTGGTGGGTGACGTACTGTAAGCTCGTTGACATCCTCCGTTTGGACATAGAATGGTGACAGGCAACACATTCCCACTCTCCCATTGCGTAAAATACAAACGCTCGGTCATGTGTCTGTGGCGTTTGTTATTTACGCTAAAAGTCTCCTTCAGCGTTGGGACTCTTGACATCACTTTTGACGCTGTGTGTTGGGATGTACTCACTGACATGGTGCACAAGAACAGGACAGTTAGGTTCAGGAAAAGATGGGTGGGGAATGGGGTTAGAAAATGTAAATTTCAGTGACACGCGGGACAACAATGGGACACAAACCAATATATATATATATATATATATATATATATATATATATATATATATATATATAATATATATATATATCCTCGCCACTGTCGCACTGTTGCTTGCTCTGGAGGAAACTACTAGAACTGTTGGGTCCTTGTAAATTATAGAGTGTGGTCTAGACCTACTCTATCTGTAAAGTGTCTTGAGATAACTCTTGTTATGAATTGATACTATAAATACAATTGAATTGAATATATATGTGTATATATATATATATATATATATATATATATATATATATAATAGTTAATTTACACATAGTACCAACATTATTATGATACAAAGTTAAAGTTGAATAATAAGACAATAAGTCTTGCCCTACCTATTGCCATGGTGACTCTATTAAAGGAAATATTCGGTTCACTCTTTTCTGAAGTGGCAATTTGCAGAGCATTTCTAATTAGTGTCTGGGTCGGCTAATTATAAATCAGCAAAAACCCTTTGATTCCTCACAAATGAGGACAAATGAAGACAGGTAACGCTGGTAACCGCATCTTTCTCTTTCTTCCTTCTGTCTCCATCCATTCAACCTTTTCCAAACTCTCCTCTGTTCTCCCTTCGCTCTATTCCCTCCCTCGGTGGCAGCTCATCCCGTGGCTGCTTGGTATTGTCAGTTGGGGACAAAGCACGGGTTGTGTGGTTGATCTGCTCTGGTATTTAGAAAGCTGACATCAGATGCATAGCAGTGGCCCTCTGTCTCATTAAGATGGAGCTGGCTGCCCGGCTTGAACTTCCTCTGGAGAGCACAGCAGTAATTGGTAATCAAAGAGGGATGGGGCAGGGCATTCCTTGCTGGCAGCGTGACCTCTCCCTGCTCCTGGATGCCAATGTGTGTAGACGGCTACACCTCGCTTTGAAACATGAATGAATATTGTACTTGACAAGTACCTGGCTGTGCAACTAAAGCGGCTCCAGTTTGGACAACGTTTCGTATAGGCTTTTTGATGGTCTACACAAATCACTCGTCTACTTTGTTCCCCAAATCTTTTGTAGTTATTAGAATTGCTCTTATTATGCCAGGCTCAACCCAATGCGTTTGTGTCTACCAGTGTATAGTGTTAATTTTGTAAAATTAACACTATACACTGGTAGACACAAACGCATTGGGTTGAGCCTGGCATAATAAGAGCAATTCTAATAACTACAAAAGATTTGGGGAACAAAGTAGACGAGTGATTTGTGTAGACCATCAAAAAGCCTATACGAAACGTTGTCCAAACTGGAGCCGCTTTAGTTGCACAGCCAGGTACTTGTCAAGTACAATATTCATTCATGTTTCAAAGCGAGGTGTAGCCGTCTACACACATTGGCATCCAGGAGCAGGGAGAGGTCACGCTGCCAGCAAGGAATGCCCTGCCCCATCCCTCTTTGATTACCAATTACTGCTGTGCTCTCCAGAGGAAGTTCAAGCCGGGCAGCCAGCTCCATCTTAATGAGACAGAGGGCCACTGCTATGCATCTGATGTCAGCTTTCTAAATACCAGAGCAGATCAACCACACAACCCGTGCTTTGTCCCCAACTGACAATACCAAGCAGCCACGGGATGAGCTGCCACCGAGGGAGGGAATAGAGCGAAAGGGAGAACAGAGGAGAGTTTGGAAAAGGTTGAATGGATGGAGACAGAAGGAAGAAAGAGAAAGATGCGGTTACCAGCGTTACCTGTCTTCATTTGTCCTCATTTGTGAGGAATCAAAGGGTTTTTGCTGATTTATAATTAGCCGACCCAGACACTAATTAGAAATGCTCTGCAAATTGCCACTTCAGAAAAGAGTGAACCGAATATTTCCTTTAATAGAGTCACCATGGCAATAGGTAGGGCAAGACTTATTGTCTTATTATTCAACTTTAACTTTGTATCATAATAATGTTGGTACTATGTGTAAATTAACTATTATATATATATATATATATATATATATATATATATATATATACACATATATATTCAATTCAATTGTATTTATAGTATCAATTCATAACAAGAGTTATCTCAAGACACTTTACAGATAGAGTAGGTCTAGACCACACTCTATAATTTACAAGGACCCAACAGTTCTAGTAGTTTCCTCCAGAGCAAGCAACAGTGCGACAGTGGCGAGGATATATATATATATATATATATATATATATATATATATATATATATATATATATATACATATATTTGGGTTTGTGTCCCATTGTTGTCCCGCGTGTCACTGAAATTTACATTTTCTAACCCCATTCCCCCACCATCTTTTCCTGAACCTAACTGTCCTGTTCTTGTGCACCATGTCAGTGAGTACATCCCAACACACAGCGTCAAAAGTGATGTCAAGAGTCCCAACGCTGAAGGAGACTTTTAGCGTAAATAACAAACGCCACAGACACATGACCGAGCGTTTGTATTTTACGCAATGGGAGAGTGGGAATGTGTTGCCTGTCACCATTCTATGTCCAAACGGAGGATGTCAACGAGCTTACAGTACGTCACCCACCAGCGGGACTGTTTGTTGGTCCGGTCCAGTGCAGTAGTTGTGGTGCAAAGGAATAGCACAGATCTTTTTCTGTTTTTCTCTGGTCATGTAAAACCAATTTCAAAAAATATGTTAGTACCCTTTGCTGCATAGATAGCTTAGTTTTAGATAAAACAACCTCTTTCCAGCATTATAATAATCTTTATTACAATGGGGGAAATCCTATTTGGGCTGCAGGGGGTGTTTTCCGTTGCAATACCACGAGTGGCCACTTGACAAAATTGTCTGCAAGGATGAG
>NW_022603819.1:0-22767 GCF_008692095.1 Etheostoma spectabile | reverse complement strand
CTACGGCTGCCGGCTTCGCTAACTTCACGTTTCTCAGAATGGAGCTGAGATAAAAGAGTTGGTTTCTCAGCGGGGGGTTGCTGAGTGGGGAAAACCTTTAGAAACGCTAACAGGCTGGTGGTGGTCCGACGTCTTGGAAAGCTTACGACTGTCTCTTCCTCGTCCTCGCACAGTCACCCAGGGACTATGTCCTGGCGCTCCGGAGTTCGCGAGGAACTACCAGAGGCTAACTCAGGCTCAGGCCGGCCCGTGCCGACTACCGGGGGGGGGTTAGCTACAGTAACTGACGACTGATCGTCATGGTGCGGATCCGGACTTCTAACTCACTAAGCCCCGCCTCCACGTCCAAAAATAAACTACACTTGTTACACACGCCATCACCGCTAAAGGATGCAGAGGAGTAACTAAACATCTCACACACCGAGCAGGAGAAAGTCGGAGAGGGGGACGACATAGCTAACTGCTAAGCTAAAGTCGTTAGCAGCTAAGCTAAAGTACGGTAGCGTTAGCTACCAAGCGTTAAAAACAGCTGTTATTTAACAAAAGTCGCTGAAAAATGAAAAGATATGTGAGTGCTTAGGCAGAACTGCTATGAGAATAAGTGTTTAGCGGACAGTTAGCCGCTGTAATATCAAATCTAGCAAACTGAACTGGTATGTCGTGAGCAGCAGAGCTACCAACACGCAACCACACACACAGGAAACGGAAATGAGTCAGGTACGCTAACCGTAATGCCTCGACAGACTCGTTCCAACACAAGACAGGGGAGGAAACTAGTACTACTACTACTACTACTACTACTACTACTACTAGTAGTACTACTAGTAGTACTACTAGTAGTACTAGTTTGTTCCAAATCACCTTCTCTACTAAATACTAACTATTTGAGAACATAGTGCGTTCACATTGTCGAAGTGCGGTCGAATGCAGTACACGTTAATACCCGGATGGTGTACTCAAACGGGCAGAATATTGAGTGCGTATCGATGCACACTTTCCACACTCAACGGCCGCCATCTTGGCTACGTAGCGGAAGGGGCGGAGCTAAAAACAGTCGAAACTTTTCACTAATGGCGGCCGTAGACGCGACAGCGGGGACGACAGAGATAAACTAATGTAAGTTGAACATGAGTCTTTTTGCTATACCTGTAACATTTAATGTACCTGTATGTGTATATTTGGTTAATCTTACAGTTTTTAATGATATTTTTATCGCGAATTATAACGTTTATTGGTACCGTAATTTGACATGCTAGCAAGTTAACCTTAGCTAGCTAACAGCGGCAGTTTAACCATACACGGCGAATCATTTCTAAGCTAACGTTACATGTGTTGTAGTACGTTGTTTATTGTGTTAAACTATCGGCCCACTGGAGAAGATGTCAGCGTTAGATGGATGATCTTGTAAATATAGCTACTCAAAGCTGCAAGCGTTAGCGGTCATGTTAAAGTACGTTAATGTGTAAACAGTGCTGCTCCTGCCCTGATCTGATTTATGTCATCGTTAGGGACAGACGAGGACACGAGGTCCCTCATTTTGTGGAGGACGGTGAACGCCTCCAGCTTCACAGGGAAGCGCAATGCAGCCCTGAATGGATACGAGTAAGTAAATGTAGCTACGTAAAAATTGTATTTTCGTTAGGGCGTACATTGAAAGTCGAGGGCTGCAGGCTAGGGTTACCCCCGTTTTTCTCAAGAAAAAGTGTGAAAACCTCAAACAGAAATACAAGGTTGGTTAACTGTTAAAATCATTGTGAGTTAATCAGCCCCATGTCTGGGAACATTCAATTTTAGTTGAAAAAAATGTAGTTGACGTTTGAAATGAAACTGGAGTGTTTTCCGTTGTCTGTAGGATCTGAAGTGCCCCAGAACTGGGGTCAGCACTGAGGGGGGCGAGGCAACCGCTGGTCCTGGAAGTGGTTTCCTCTGATGGATGAGGCCATTGGGGGCAGGCCGTCGGTTACACCGCCTGTCCTCATGGCCTCATCTTACAGGACGTGGTGGTTGTCGAGCCCCCCTCAGTGGTGACCCCAGAGAGGGACCTAGCCACGGCCTGGGCCACATCCACTCTGAAACGGAGGAGGGTGGATGTGGCACAGGCCCTCAAAGACCTCCAAGACAAGGAGGACAGTTTTGAGAGGGACATGGTGAATATGGAGGAAAAGGCAAGAGAGAGAGAGGAGAGAGAGAGGAGAGGCGGCATCGGGAGGCAGTGGAGAGAGAGGAAGCAAGAGATGAGAGAGAGGAGAGGAGAGAGAGGAGATGAGAGAGAGGAGTGAGAGAGAGGAGAGGAGAGAGAGGAGATGAGAGAGAGGAGAGGAGAGAGAGGAGATGAGAGAGAGGAGGAAGGAGAGAGAGGAGAGGAGGCATCGGGAGGCAGTGGAGAGAGAGGAAGCAAGAGATGAGAGAGAGGAGAGGAGAGAGAGGAGAGGAGAGAGAGGAAGCAAGAGATGAGAGAGAGGAGAGGCGGCATCGGGAGGCAGTGGAGAGAGAGGAGAGGCATTTAAAAGAAATAAGGGAGAGGGATGACAGGAGAGAGAGGGAGGTGAGGGAGAGAGAGGAGAGGAGAGAGAGGAGAGGAGAGAGAGGAGAGGAGAGAGAGGAGAGACAGGGAGGTAGTAATGAGGGAGGAGCGTTTTTTGTCTGTGCTCGAAAGACTTGTAAATAAATAAATAATAACTATCTGATCTGTCTGTTATTACTGTTGCTAATAACTAATCTGTTCTGGTGTATTCCAGTTGGTCGGCAGCTGAATAGTATTGATGTCAGCCATGGTACACAACCTCCTTCCTCACTGCTCACACGGGGAAATGTGTAGATACAGTACAGCAAATCCTTTATATCATTACATTTAAATGAAAACACACGCATGTGGATTTCTTAAATGTTTCTTTAAACAGATTATAATACACAAATGAACACGAACAGCAGAACAACTATATAATTACAATAATCAACAACAAGAACAGCAGAACAACAATATTATTACAATAATCACATTTGGGCGTCATCATGGTCAGGCACCAGGCACATCATGGCCATCCTTAGCCTGTCCTCTGCCTGTCCTCTGCCTGTCCTCTGCCTGTCCTCTGCCTGTCCTCTGCTCCACAGATGGCCCCTTGAGGAGCTGGTTGAGGATGGTCCTCTGCGTCTCCCTCCACATCAGCTTCTGGCTCCAGCAGGTCCCCATTGGTCAGGCAGATGTTGTGCAGGACTGTGCAGCAGGCAATGACCTCCGGGACATAGAGGACATCCACCTCCAGCGCCTTCAAAAATATGGACCTCCATCTGGTCTTCAGGATGCCAAATGCCCTCTCCACAACACACCTCGCTCTGGACAGGTGACTGTTGAAGCGGACCTGGAGGTGGTTGTGGACAGGCTGCCTATAGGGCGTCATGAGGGCGATGGGTTGCCTGAGGCAGGGGTGGCCCCCATCCCCTATGAGGCAGAAACCAGGAGGAGGGTACCGGTGCTGGTAGTACAGGGGGCTGTTCTTTAAAACCCTCGCATCATGAGCCGACCCAGGGAAACCAATAAACACGTCTATGAACTTTGCTGTGGGGTCACACAGCCTGAAACTGAACAGAATGAAAAATCTTCCTGGTCAGGTACCAGGCTCCGTCTTCCGTCTTTTAAAATAAAACTGGACTGAATGTGTTTCATGTTATCTGTTTCTACTCTTGGATTGTCACTGTAATTAATACATTCATACGTTAAGTCATTTATCAAGTCACTAGTTCCAGCTTCTAAAATGTGAAATCCACACAGGGGAAATATCTGAACTACAGCAGCTCAAAGCAGATACATCGTATAACAAGTTATTATTATAATAATGATGGTAATAAAACATGTATTCTTTAAGTTAACACGTCAGTTGGACATCATTTTAAGCACTCCACTTTTGCTGAAATAACTCATAATGTCTAGTTTTTGGTGTTTTTTAAAAATGATTTAAGAGCAAAAGTATGAATATCAACATACCGGTATATTTTCCGTTAAAAGCAGGCGGATGATACGACGGCGGCGTCGCAATCCTCTCATTCTCGCAAAAAACAGAGGGCAGATACAAGCAACAATAACCACATTCATCTTGATGAACCAAGCAGAAGTGTATTTTTCGCGGGCGACAGTAGGTGGCGGGAATGCTCTCTTTCTGGGTGCAATTCACAATTTCACAGAAGAAGAAGGAGGAGGAACGAGCTGATCGTCATTTCCGGTAAGTACATCAAGAAGTGCGCGACACTCTCAGTCAAATTTTACGCACTATGCGAGTAAGTACGTAGTGGACGAAGTGCACTTTGGGAACATGTCTAACTCAACAAAAAAGTTGAATCAGAAACTTTATGTTTATAACGAGATCAGACCAGATCCTCCTGTCTTCCTATCTGGTCTCTTACCCCGAAGGAAATCACTGAACCAATAGCACGACTACACCATCGAGCTCTCAGATCCACCAGACTACACCATGGAACCAGATCCACCAGACTACACCATGGAGCTCTCAGATCCACCAGACTACACCATGGAACCAGATCCACCAGACTACACCATCGAGCTCTCAGATCCACCAGACTACACCATGGAACCAGATCCACCAGACTTCACCATCGAGCTCTCAGATCCACCAGACTACACCATGGAACCAGATCCACCAGACTACACCATCGAGCTCTCAGATCCACCAGACTACACCATGGATCCAGATCCACCAGACTACACCATGGATCCAGATCCACCAGAGTACACCATGGATCCAGATCCACAGTGACCCTCCATACCCTTGCACGTTCTAACGCTGTGACTTACCAAAACTTCCTAAACAGCCACGCTATTGCATTTATACATGCAGACCAGGACCCCTCACCAGGTCGGTCTCACGGGCCCGACCCACGTGAGACCAGGACCCCTCACTAGGTTGGTCTCACGGGCCCGACCCACGTGAGACCAGGACCCCTCAACAGGTTGGTCTCACGGGCCCGACCCACGTGAGACCAGGACCCCTCACTAGGTCGGTCTCTCGGGCCCGACCCACGTGAGACCAGGACCCCTCACCAGGTCGGTCTCTCGGGCCCGACCCACGTGAGACCAGGACGCCTCACTATTGTTTTTATCTTTCTATATTGATGTCTTGTATTAATGTCTGTCCTGACGTGCTGGACCAGGTTTTATGTTTCTGCAGAACAGGAACCTGCTGAACCTGAGTCAGGCCCGTTTTTATATTTTAATGTAATGTTACTTTTTCTGACTTTCCTGTATAATAAATATTTGAAATGAAATGAAAATATATAATAATTATAGCTATATGTGTAATATATATATATATATTTAAGTAATTATTTGATGGAGGAATTTGATTTGAAATGAATGGGATTGAATGTTCAACTGCAGATCAGGAGCTGCCGGATTAAAGTTACACGCACACACACACGCAAACGCACACACACACACGCGCACACGCACGCGCACGCATGCGCACGCGCACACGCACACGCACACACACACACGCACACGCACACGCACACACACACATTGTGTTGTCTACAGCTGCAGATGAACTCATCAGAAAGATGCATATCTGTAGATTCTGATTTATGGAGTGAAAACAAGAGAAATCGTGAATCCCTCCTCTACTCATGGATGTCAACAACATGTATTCAATTTATTAGCACCGACTAGGCTACTTGTCTTTATTAACAGGCTATGTACCACAGCACTTTAAAGTTGCTGTAGTTAAACCTTTTCTGAAACGCCCAACCCTGATCCAGATGTTTTATCCCACTATAGACCTATATCCAACCTTGATCCAGATGTTTTAGCTAACTATAGACCTATATCCAACCTTGATCCAGATGTTTTATCCCACTATAGACCTATATCCAACCTTGATCCAGATGTTTTAGCCAACTATAGTCCTATATCCAACCTTGATCCAGATGTTTTAGCTAACTATAGACCTATATCCAACCTTGATCCAGATGTTTTAGCTAACTATAGACCTATATCCAACCTTGATCCAGATGTTTTAGCTAACTATAGATAGGGTGACCACCTGCTAATAAGCCCAAGGGGGGACAAGTGGTATGTTTCTGAGGGACAATGTGGGACACTGCCTGGCGAAGCGGTGCCCCTCCCCCCCCCCCCCACGGGCAGACTCACTAATACTGGTTTACCCATTTCTAGCACCTTACATGGTATATTAATAACGCCCTATGCCCCTGAACATGTGTAACTGCTGATGTAAGCTCATGAATAGAACCAATGTGTATTTTTTTCTAAATAAAGATTAATATTTTGAAATCTCATACAATTATAATATAATTGACAGATGCACTTCCACTTACGATTTACTTTAGCTATTTCATTTTATATTTCCTTACAATTTATTCACTTTAAATACATTATAATATAAAATTATAGGACTAACAGGAATTGTAGTTGCTCAACAGGAACAGTTAGAACTAAAGAGTCTTCCAGTCTTCCTTGTACCCCCCTTCTCTTTCTAACTGATGGTGTGGGGGGGGGCTCAGACTGCTCAGACTCGGGCTCTTTCTCCAGTTTTTGAATTGGAAAGCCCATTCCTAAAAGTCCCTTCCCAGTGTCTGGTATGCACGTGCCTGCGCTGTCATGACAACGAATCGGAGGGATTTTAACTATTTGTCTGATTTAAAGTCATATTCTGGACATTCTGGCTGATAGTGACGTTTAGAAGTCAGAGAGACTAAATCTGATCAGATCTCAGATCATCTCCAGTCTGTTGTTATTAAAATCAGATCAGATCACATGTAGAACATCCTGAGACCTACAATTAAAACTAGAGACTGTTCCAGCTGATCTGGGGTCTGATTATATTTTATTAAATCGGAATCGCACCACAGTGTTAAAGTCCCTTCCTGTTCTGGAATCGGCTGGAAACTGTCCGACTTTACCGCAGCTTTTAGTGTCAACCCCCCCCCCACACCACACCACCACCCCCGGCTGCTGCCGCCTGCTCTCGTCTACTCTACAGGCGCAGTTCATGTCCAACGAGCCTAATGTTCGTTTGGCTGCCTGGGCTCCAAGATATAGAGCGACCAACTTTTTTTTTTGAGCAAGCATTGATTATGCGTGACACGGTCTCAATTTGCGGGACGCGTGATTGGGCTTCAAACGCTGTGCGCGCACGCGCTACGCGGGACGGGTGGTCACCCTAACTATAGACCTATATCCAACCTTGATCCAGATGTTTTAGCCAACTATAGTCCTATATCCAACCTTGATCCAGATGTTTTAGCCAACTATAGTCCTATATCCAACCTTGATCCAGATGTTTTAGCTAACTATAGACCTATATCCAACCTTGATCCAGATGTTTTAGCCAACTATAGTCCTATATCCAACCTTGATCCAGATGTTTTAGCCAACTATAGACCTATATCCAACCTTGATCCAGATGTTTTAGCCAACTATAGACCTATATCCAACCTTGATCCAGATGTTTTAGCCAACTATAGACCTATATCCAACCTTGATCCAGATGTTTTAGCCAACTATAGTCCTATATCCAACCTTGATCCAGATGTTTTAGCTAACTATAGACCTATATCTAACCTTGATCCAGATGTTTTAGCCAACTATAGACCTACATCCAACCTTGATCCAGATGTTTTAGCCAACTACAGACCTATATCCAACCTTGATCCAGATGTTTTAGCCAACTATAGACCTATATCCAACCTTGATCCAGATGTTTTAGCCAACTATAGCCCTATATCCAACCTTGATCCAGATGTTTTAGTTAACTATAGCTCTATATCCATCCTTGATCCAGATGTTTTAGCTAACTATAGCCCTATATCCATCCTTGATCCAGATGTTTTAGCCAACTATAGACCTACATCCAACCTTGATCCAGATGTTTTAGCCAACTATAGACCTACATCCAACCTTGATCCAGATGTTTTAGCCAACTATAGACCTACATCCAACCTTGATCCAGATGTTTTAGCAGACTATAGACCTATATCCAACCTTGATCCAGATGTTTTAGCCAACTATAAACCTATATCCAACCTTGATCCAGATGTTTTAGCCAACTATAGACCTATATCCAACCTTGATCCAGATGTTTTAGCCAACTATAGACCTATATCCAACCTTCCATTTCTCTCTAAGATTCTTGAGAAAGCAGTCGCCAAACAGCTGTGTGACTTTCTGCATAGCAACAGCTTATTTGAGGATTTTCAGTCAGGATTTAGAGTTCATCATAGCACAGAGACAGCACTTGTGAAAATTACTAATGACCTCCTAATTGCTTCAGACGAAGGACTTATCTCTGTACTTGTGTTATTAGATCTTAGCGCTGCATTTGATACCATTGACCATTATATCTTATTACAGAGATTGGAACATTTAATTGGCATTAAAGGGACTGCTCTAAGCTGGTTTAAGTCTTATTTATCAGATCGATCTCAGTTTGTTCATGTTAACGATGAATCCTCTGTGCACGCCAAGGTTAGTCATGGAGTCCCACAAGGATCTGTGCTCGGTCCAATCCTGTTCACTTTATACATGCTTCCTTTAGGCAGTATTATTAGGAAACACTCCATAAACTTTCATTGTTATGCAGATGATACTCAGTTATATCTATCAATCAAGCCGGATGAAACTAATCAGTTAGCTAAACTTCAAACGTGCCTTCAGGATATTAAAACCTGGATGACCTGTAATTTTCTAATGTTAAACTCCGATAAAACTGAAGTTATTGCTCTCGGACCCAAGCACCTTCGTGACGCACTATCCAAAGATATAGTTACTCTGGATGGCACCACCCTGGCCCCCAGCACCACCCTGGCCCCCAGCATCACCCTGGCCCCCAGCACCACCCTGGCCACCAGCATCACCCTGGCCCCCAGCACCACCCTGGCCCCCAGCACCACCCTGGCCTCCAGCACCACCCTGGCCCCCAGCACCACCCTGGCCCCCAGCACCACCCTGGCCTCCAACATCACCCTGGCCTCCAGCATCACCCTGGCCTCCAGCATCACCCTGGCCTCCAGCACCACCCTGGCCTCCAGCACCACCCTGGCCTCCAGCACCACCCTGGCCTCCAGCACCACTGTGAAGAATCTTGGAGTCATCTTTGATCAGGACATGTCCTTTAATTCCCACTTAAAGCAAATTTCAAGGATCGCCTTTTTTCACCTACGTAATATTGCAAAAATCAGGAATATCCTGTCTAAAAATGATGCAGAAAAACTAGTCCATGCATTTGTTACTTCTAGGTTGGATTACTGCAATTCTTTATTATCAGGCTGCTCGAAGACGTCCATAAAGACTCTACAGCTGATCCAGAATGCTGCAGCACGTGTTCTGACGGGAACCAGGAAAAGAGATCACGTTTCTCCTGTTTTAGCTTCTCTGCATTGGCTTCCTGTGAAATCTAGAATAGAATTTAAAATCCTTCTTCTCACCTACAAAGCTCTTCATGGTCAGGCTCCATCTTATCTTAAAGAGCTTATAGTACCTTACAACCCTAGGAGAGAACTACGCTCCCAGAATGCAGGGTTACTGGTGGTTCCTAGAGTCTCTAAAAGTAGAACGGGAGCCAGAGCGTTCAGCTATCAGGCCCCTCTCCTGTGGAACCAGGTTCCAGTCAGGGTCCAGGGACCAGAGCGTTCAGCTATCAGGCTCTTCTCCTGTGGAACCAGGTTCCAGTTTGGGTCCGGGAGGCAGACACCGTCTCCACATTTAAGAGTAGGCTTAAGACTTTCCTCTTTGATAAAGCTTATAGTTAGGGCATAGAATCGAATATTGTTAGGGAGTAGTAGTTAGTCACATAGTTTTCAGATTTATCTAACATATAATCAAGAATATAATAGAACTAAAGGGAGACTTGGCATACAGCCCGATCCGGTTGGGGAGAGTTCTGGCCCGGCCGGGCTGGAGCTCTCTTTACCTCGTCTCTCTTGGTTTTGTTGTAATAGTTTTAGACAGCTGGGGACTTATTTTGATACACTGAGCTCCTCTCTCCTCTATCTTTCCATCTTTTCATTTATGTGCATCCATGTCCCAGAAATGCTTGTTACTAACCTAGTTCCTAACCTAGTTCCTAACCTAGTCACTAACCTAGTTACTAACCTAGTTACTAACCTAGTTACTAACCTAGTTCCTAACCTAGTTACTAACCTAGTCACTAACCTAGTTACTAACCTAGTTACTAACCTAGTTACTAACCTAGTTACTAACCTAGTTACTAACCTAGTTACTAACCTAGTTACTAACCTAGTTACTAACCTAGTTACTAACCTAGTTACTAACCTAGTTACTAACCTAGTTACTAACCTAGTTACTAACCTAGCTCTGGGGAGTCCTTATGTTCTTTTTTCCCCAGCATGTTCCCTTGGATCAGAGAGGCTCCAAAATCAGGGTAGCAGCTGTCGCCATGGTCCCGCTACACGTTCTGTGATGCCATGTTCAACTGCTACACTGCAGTGTCCTGCTACGTCCTGCTACGTCCTGCTGCGTCCTGCTACGTCCTGCTACGTCCTGCTACGTCCTGCTACGTCCTGCTACGTCCTGCTACGTCCTGCTACGTCCTGCTACGTCCTGCTACGTCCTGCTACGTCCTGCTGCGTCCTGCTACGTCCTGCTACGTCCTGCTACGTCCTGCTACGTCCTGCTACGTCCTGCTGTGCCTTGTAATGCCGCACAGCGTCCTGCTATGCCATGAACTACTACAAAGAACTGCTACAAACTACTAATTTCTTCTATTTTTGTTATTACCACTCTTCATTAACCCCAACCGGCCCGTCAGACACCGCCTACCAAGAGCCTGGGTCTGACCGAGGTTTCTGCCTAAAAGGAAGTTTTTCCTCTCCACTGTGGCCCTGTTGCTGCTCTGGAGAAAACCACTAGAACTGTTGGGTCCTTGTAAATTCTGGAGTGTGGTCTATCTGTAAAGTGTCTTGAGATAACTCTTGTTATGAATTGATACTATAAATAAAATGTAATTGAATTGAGTTGAATGTTAAACAACATAATGTCAAATTTGCATATGAAAGAATAACATTTCAGCAATCAACCTTTTAGTTAAACAGTAAGATCCTTTTAGTTTAACATGAAAACCAAACCCACCAGACTCCATGTAAATAATCACTACTTTTAGCGTGTATAGAGCAGCATATCTCCACCAGACTCCATGTAAATAATCACTACTTTTAGCGTGTATAGAGCAGCATATCTCCACCAGACTCCATGTAAATAATCACTACTTTTAGCGTGTATAGAGCAGCATATCTCCACCAGACTCCATGTAAATAATCACTACTTTTAGCATGTATAGAGCAGCATATCTCCACCAGACTCCATGTAAATAATCACTACTTTTAGCATGTATAGAGCAGCATATCTCCACCAGACTCCATGTAAATAATCACTACTTTTAGCATGTATAGAGCAGCATATCTCCACCAGACTCCATGTAAATAATCACTACTTTTAGCTTTTTCAATTCTCAAAAATATTGGAAAGACTATTTGTCACAAGATTTGATCATTTCATTGAAAGAAATAATTTATTAATGGAGTCAGGATGGATTCAGATTATTGAGTTGGGTGAAATATTATCAAACTGTATTGAAAAAGAAAACTGCAGCAGCGACATTCATTGATTCATTGATTGATTTTCTTTTGATTCTGCAGATCATGAAAGCCTATTAAAGAATGGAAAGATAAGGAATAAGAGGTGTGGATAAAACTTTATTGATAACAGGAGTCTGTCTGTTCAAATGGCTAATAAGCATAATTACTAACAGTGAGTATTTCCTGTGGCGTTCCACAGGGGTCTGGTCTGGGCCCACCAGTGTTTATCCTTTACTTTAATGACATTTGTGAATTATCAAATGTACCAAAATGTACTGTTTTTGCAGATGACACAATTATTTTTTGTTGGGGGGGAAACTTGCAGCAGACGCTGGATATGGACACTAATGAAATGAACCATTAAAACTCAACAAAGTCATGATATCTGGAAATCAAACTACTAATACAGATGTTCAATTAGTAATTCATGATTAAACAATTGAAACGTTCTATGACTAAATCGGTATATCGAGAAAAACTAGATACATATTGAACCATAATACTCGTTCAGGGACATCAGGACGCTGCAGAAACCTCTGAGGTCACTGCGGTGCGTTCAGGGACATCAGGACGCTGCAGAAACCTCTGAGGTCACTGCGGTGCGTTCAGGGACATCAGGACGCTGCAGAAACCTCTGAGGTTACTGCGGTGCGTTCAGGACATCAGGACGCTGCAGAAACCTCTGAGGTTACTGCGGTGCGTTCAGGGACATCAGGACTCTGCAGAAACTTCTAAGGTTACTGCGGTGCGTTCAGGTACATCCGAACGCTGCAGAAACCTCTAAGGTTACTGCGGTGCGTTCAAGGACATCAGAACGCTGAAGAAACGTCTGAGGTTACTGTGGTGCGTTCAGGGACATCAGGACGCCACAGTGTTGGAAGCCGATAGCAGAGAAGCAAACAGCGAGTCTGGTCTCTGTTTCAACACATCTGGATGATCAAACTCCACCACCTACAGGACAAGAGACACAACGGAGACAGACAGAGACAGGAAAACAGAGAGACAAGGACAGAGACACAGAGGCAGACAGACAGACACAGACAGGGACACACAGACAGACAGAGAACAACAGAGACAGAGACACACAGACAGACAGAGACACAGACAGACAGAGACAGGGACACACAGGCAGATACAGAGAGACACAAATTGAGACAGAGACAGGGACACATACACAGACAGACAAACAGAGACATGTCAGGGTTATAATTATATAAGATAACAATAATAATTAACACAGTGTAAGGGTTAATTAACACAATGGAACTCAGGGACACTCACCTGTCCATGGCCGAGGAGGGGGGACTCACCTGTTTGTGGTTAAGGACGGGGGACTCAGGGGGACTCACCTGTTTGTGGTTAAGGACGGGGGACTCAGGGGGACTCACCTATTTGTGGTTAAGGACGGGGGACTCAGGGGGACTCAGCGGGACTCACCTGTCCTTGGTTGAGGACCAGGATGCGGTCAGCCTGCAGCACCGTGTGGATCCGGTGAGCGATGGTGAGCACCGTGCTGTCCCTGAACGCCTCTCGGATGGTGATCTGGATCAGAGAGTCGGTCTCAGCATCGATGGACGCTGTCGCCTCGTCCAATAGGATGATCTGAGGGACAGACAGGGAGACAGGTAGGTAGACAGGTAGACAGACAGGTAGACAGACAGGCAGGCAGACAGACAGGCAGACTGACCTTGGAGTCCCGTAGCAGAGCTCTGCTCAGGCTGATCAGCTGTTTCTGTCCCAGAGAGAAGTTTCCTCCGTTGTCGACCAGCTCGGCCTGAAGCTTCCCCTCCAGACCCCAAATCTGTGTGACATCATCACATTTGAGCCAATCAGACGCAAGCACATAACACGGAACAGCTGATCATCCAATCAGAAACAGGTGTTTTTAAGTGGATGACGTAACATACTGCGTCCTTCATGTAGGTCTTTTCCAGCGCTGCCAGATCTCCTCATCACTGTGTCTGTTGACAGGGTCCAGGTTGGACCTGCAGACCACAGGAACCGGTTATAGAGCAGGTCTAGACCGCTCTATAACTTACAGATAGAGCAGGTCTAGAGGCCATAGTGGTTTCCATGGTTACCTGATGGTGCCGGTGAACAGAATGGGGTCCTGGGGGATGATGGACAGCTTGTTGCGCAGGTTAGACAGGCTGATGGACGTGATGTCCACCCCGTCAATGAGGACGCTCCCTGCAGCCGGTTCAACCAACCGGAACAAGGCCACGGCCAGGGACGACTTCCCTGCACACAGACCCCCCCATCAGCTGACAGCACGTCACCCAACCCCCCTCACCTTTAAGTTGTGCTAATGCTAATGCTAATGCTTACTCAGCTGAGTGTAGTTCCTGAGTTCTGGGACTACAACACAGTATTTCTTTTTCTAATGATTAGGTGACGTAGCGTCTCCAAACGTACTACAGGCGTGTAAGTATCTAAGATTATAGAAAGTTATGTACAGTCTTCTGGGTCCTTTAGAGACACACATGGGCTTACCGGAGCCAGTCCTTCCCACAATGCCGATCTTCTCCCCGGCTCTGATGTGGAGATGCAGCCCATTGAGGACAAAAGGTAAGTTCTGTCTGTAACGCATCTTATAGTCCAGGAAGGTGATGACTCCTGTCTGAGGCCAGTCCTCTGGGACCGGCTTCACCTCCCGCTGTCCCCCCTCCAACTCCTCCGAGCCCTAAAACCCAATCAGAGAGCAGACCAGCAACATCTAGTCTTTAGTAGTCTTTAGGAATCTCTGAGAAGTCTTTAGGAATCTCTGGTTGTCATTAAGAGTCTCTGGAAGTCTTTAGGAAAATCTGAGTAGTCTTTAAGAATCTCTAGTAGTCTTTAGGAATCTCTAGTAGTCTTTAGGAATCTCTAATAGTCTTTAGGAATCTCTAGTAGTCTTTAGGTGTCATTGTTAGTCTTTAGGAGTCTCTGGGAGTCTTTAGGAATCTCTAGAAGTCTTTAGGAATATCTGGTAGTCTTTAGGAGTCTGTGGGAGTCTTTAGGAGTCTGTGGGAGTCTTTAGGAGTCTCTGGTAGTCTTCAGGAATATCTGGTAGTCTTTAGGAGTCTGTGGGAGTCTTTAGGAGTCTGTGGGAGTCTTTAGGAGTCTCTGGTAGTCTTTGGGAATATCTGGTAGTGTTTAGGAGTATGTGGGAGTCTTTAGGTGTCTCTGGCAGTCTTTAGGAGTCTGTGGTAGTCTTTAGCAGTCTCTGGTGGTCTTTAGGAATATCTGGTAGTCTTTAGGAGTCTGTGGGAGTCTTTAGGAGTCTGTGGGAGTCTTTAGGAGTCTCTGGGAGTGGTATCTGTTAGAAACTGACCGTGATGTACTCGAGCAGCCGCTCCACGGAGATGAACCTCGCTTCAACAGAGATCATCGACAGGAGCAAATACTGAAAGTTTGCAGACAGCTGAAAAAAAACATTATTATTGTTTAACAACTCTACCTGTAAATTATAGAGTGGTCTAGACCTGTGTGTGTGTTTGTGTGTGTGTGTGTGTGTGTGTTACCTGTAAGATGAAGTTCAGAGACAGGGCCTTCATGGGGGGGCTGCAGACGTCGTTGGAGACGAAGACAACCAGCAGAGAGACGATCAACGTCATGACAACGCACAGACAACCCATGACGTGGGACAGCCAATACAGGCCAAAGTTAAAGAGGAGGAGGTGGGTGGAGTTGGTGTCAGAGAGGACCTTAAACCTACAACACACACAGGCGTAGTTACAGAGGAGGAGGTGGGTGGAGTTGGTGTCAGAGAGGACCTTAAACCTACAACACACACAGGCGTAGTTACAGAGGAGGAGGTGGGGGGAGTTGGTGTCAGAGAGGACCTTAAACCTACAACACACACAGGCGTAGTTACAGAGGAGGAGGTGGGGGGAGTTGGTGTCAGAGAGGACCTTAAACCTACAACACACACAGGCGTAGTTACAGAGGAGGAGGTGGGTGGAGTTGGTGTCAGAGAGGACCTTAAACCTACAACACACACAGGCGTAGTTACAGAGGAGGAGGTGGGGGGAGTTGGTGTCAGAGAGGACCTTAAACCTACAACACACACAGGCGTAGTTACAGAGGAGGAGGTGGGGGGAGTTGGTGTCAGAGAGGACCTTAAACCTACAACACACACAGGCGTAGTTACAGAGGAGGAGGTGGGGGGAGTTGGTGTCAGAGAGGACCTTAAACCTACAACACACACAGGCGTAGTTACAGAGGAGGAGGTGGGGGGAGTTGGTGTCAGAGAGGACCTAAACCTACAACACACACAGGCGTAGTTACAGAGGAGGAGGTGGGGGAGTTGGTGTCAGAGAGGACCTTAAACCTACAACACACACAGGCGTAGTTACAGAGGAGGAGGTGGGGGGAGTTGGTGTCAGAGAGGACCTTAAACCTACAACACACACAGGCGTAGTTACAGAGGAGGAGGTGGGTGGAGTTGGTGTCAGAGAGGACCTTAAACCTACAACACAATAACTCTTCATGTTCATATTTCACTAAGAGATTCAGGCCTGGGTGTGAGAACTGTATTTTCCCCTTGTGGGATAAAAAATGATACATTATTATTATTATTATTATTATTATTATTATTATTATTATTATTATTATTATTATTGTTATAATTATTATTAACATCTCCTGAAAGCCTTATTCTATCTACTTGTCATCAAGGAGCGCTACAGAGAATTATGACATAATAAATCTTGGATATCCATCTTCATTCGCAGACTGCTGATTGGTCGGAGAGAATCGTAACTTGGCTTGGTAGCATAAAAATGAATGGGAGTCAATGGGATGCTAACGGCAGGTGATGGCTTCGTAGCATAAAAATGAATGGGAGTCAATGGATGCTAACGGCAGGTGATGGTTTCGTAGCATAAAAATGAATGGGAGTCAATGGGATGCTAACGGCAGGTGATGGCTTCGTAGCATAAAAATGAATGGGAGTCAATGGGATGCTAACGGGAGGTGATGGCTTCGTAGCATAAAAATGAATGGGAGTCAATGGGATGCTAACGGGAGGTGATGGCTTCGTAGCATTAAAATGAATGGGAGTCAATGGATGCTAACTGCAGGTGATGGCTTGTTAGCATAAAAAGAATGGGAGTCAATGGGCCATGGAGTCTCACGCTCGGTGTAGGTGTGCGTCTTTCCGTAGGCGTGGATGGAGCCCAGGCCTCTGACGATGGAGGTGCACAGGGAGATGCAGGGGGAACGGCTCACGTCCTCCATCTTCTTCAACGTGCAGATGTTTCTCAGGAACAGGCTGCAGGACACACAACAAGTCAGCCAACAAGTCATCCAACCACTCATCCAACAACACATCCAACAACTCACCCGACAACACATCCAACAACACATCCAACAACACATCCGACAACACATCTAACAACTCATTCAACACGTCCAACAACACGTCCAACAACACATCCGACAACACATCCGACAACACATCTAACAACTCATTCAACACGTCCAACAACACATCCAACAACACATCCAACAACACATCCGACAACACATCTAACAACTCATTCAACACATCCAACAACACATCCAACAACACATCCAACAACACATCCGACAACACATCTAACAACTCATTCAACACGTCCAACAACACGTCCAACAACACATCCGACAACTCATCCAACAACACACCCGACAACACATCCAACACGTCCGACAACTCACCCGACAACACATCCAACAACACATTTAACAACACATCTAACAACTCACAAAAACTAAACCAACAACCCATCTAACAACACATCCGACAACTCATCCGACAACACATCCAACAACACGTCCGACAACACATCCGACAACTCATCCAACACGTCCGACAACTCATCCAACACATCCGACAACTCATCCAACACGTCCGACAACACATCTAACAACTCATCCAACACATCCGACAACTCATTTAACAACACATCTAACAACTCACAAAAACTAAACCAACAACCCATCTAACAACACATCCGACAACTCATCCGACAACACATCTAACAACTCATTCAACACATCTAACAACACATCCGACAACTCATCCGACAACACATCCAACAACACGTCCGACAACACATCCGACAACTCATCCAACACGTCCGACAACTCATCCAACACATCCGACAACTCATCCAACACGTCCGACAACACATCTAACAACACATCTAACAACACATCTAACAACTCATTCAACAACACATTCTTCGTAACATTTACAGTGTTATGATTGTGCAGAATTCACACATGGATGGATGAAGTTATGGATGGATGAATTCACACATGGATGGATGAAGTTATGGATGGATGAATTCACACATGGATGGATGAATTAATGGATGGATGAATTTACACATGGATGGATGAAGTTATGGATGGATGAATTTACACATGGATGGATGAAGTTATGGATGGATGAATTTACACATGGATGGATGAAGTTATGGATGGATGAATTTACACATGGATGGATGAATTTATGCATGGATGAATAAAGTTATGGATGGATGAATTTATGCATGGATGGATGAATTTACACATGGATGGATGAATTAATGCATGGATGAATAAAGTTTTGGATGGATGATTTATGCATGGATGGATGAATTTACACATGGATGGATGAATTTATGCATGGATGAATAAAGTTTTGGATGGATGAATTTATGCATGGATGGATGAATTTACACATGGATGGATGAATTAATGCATGGATGAATAAAGTTTTGGATGGATGAATTTATGCATGGATGGATGAATTTACACATGGATGGATGAATTTATGCATGGATGAATAAAGTTATGGATGGATGAATTTATGCATGGATGGATGAAGTTATGGATGGATGAATTTATGCATGGATGGATGAATTTACACATGGATGGATGAATTAATGCATGGATGAATAAAGTTTTGGATGGATGAATTTATGCATGGATGGATGAATTTACACATGGATGGATGAATTTATGCATGGATGAATAAAGTTATGGATGGATGAATTTATGCATGGATGGATGAAGTTATGGATGGATGAATTTATGCATGGATGGATGAAGTTATGGATGGATGAATTTACACATGGATGGATGAATTAATGGATGGATGAATTTACACATGGATGGATGAAGTTATGGATGGATGAATTTACACATGGATGGATGAAGTTATGGATGGATGAATTTACACATGGATGGATGAATTTATGCATGGATGAATAAAGTTATGGATGGATGAATTTATGCATGGATGGATGAATTTACACATGGATGGATGAATTTATGCATGGATGAATGAAGTTATGGATGGATGAATTTATGCATGGATGGATGAATTTACACATGGATGGATGAAGTTATGGATGGATGAATTTCTTTAATTTCTGCATCCTGACCCTGACAGACGTTGAGGGTTAGAACTAAGGATTGAAATCAGGATTTAGAAGAATTCAGGATGGGGTGAATAGAAGAAGACAGTATGAAGATAATCATAATAATAAGAGTACCTGAAGACCAGGACCAGGAGCAGGAGCAGCCCCCCCGCCGGCAGCACCATGTAGGGGAAGGTGGCTGCAGACACCAGCAGGCTGCACACAGCCAACAGGGAGAACATCAGCTGCACATTGACGTGGAAGGGGACGGCCGCGTCCACCTCGCTCTGACACGACGAGAAACAGTTCAGGATGCGGCCCGTCGGGATCGAGTCGAAGAAGCTCATTGGTCTGGCTAAGATCTGAGGGAGATATCCACCAATCAGCTGAGAGCATCACTCCACCAATCAGCTGAGAGCATCACTCACAGCAGCCACAGCAAAGCAGGACGAACACTGGGAGGGATTCTTATTTATTCTTATGTATGTGTATACATGTGTGTACATGTGTGTATATGTGTGATATATGTGTGTACATGTGTATATATGTGTATACATGTGTGTACATGTGTGTATATGTGTGATATATGTGTGTACATGTGTATATGTGTGATATAAGTGTGTCCATGTGTATATATGTGTATACATGTGTGTACATGTGTGTATATGTGTGATATATGTGTGTACATGTGTATATGTGTGATATAAGTGTGTACATGTGTATATATGTGTATACATGTGTGTACATGTGTATATATGTGTATACATGTGTGTACATGTGTGTATATGTGTGACGTATGTGTGTAATGTGTATATGTGGGATATCTCTCTCTATCTCTCTCTCTCTCTCATACACAACAGTGCATGCAAAATTCAACTTTCGGGCCTTTGCATGGTCCTTGAATGCTTCGTTGTGGACAAATGAAATACGACTCACACACATACACACAGTGGACACAGTACACACATTACACACAGTACACACAGTACACACATTACACACTGAACTACTGGACTATGCCCCTCCTGTCTGACGGAGAGATGAGAGATGATTGGTCCGTACGTTACTCAGCAGGTTGTTGTGCAGCGTGCTCGCTGCGTTCAGGCTCACTCTGACGAAGAAGACACATTGACGATGAAGACGAGCAGCAGACTGCTCATCATCACCACGGCAACCAGGCGGTAGAAGGGCAGGTCGGGGTTCAGAGAGACGTCGTCTCGCTCTGATGATGTCACGTTGGCAGTCTGGGAAACATCACAATAATAATAATAATAATAATAATATAATAATAATAATAATAATAATAATAATAATAATAATAATAATGTAATCTTCATTAATCCACAAGAGGAAATTACAATTTACAAACAGGCCTGAACTACACACACATGCCCAGGTCCTATACATGCACTAATGGAGAGATGTCAGAGTGGGAGGGCACATGTCCCTGTCTCTCTGTGTCTCTGTGTCCTTGAGTGCCTGTCTCTGTGTCTCTATCTCTCCATGTCTCTGTGTCTCTGTGTCTTTGTGTCTCTATGTCTCTATGTTGGTTTTTTGTCTCTGTCTCTCTGTGTCTCTGTGTCTATCTCTGTGTCTCAAACTCTCTGTGTCTTTTTGTATTTGTGTCTTTGTCTTTGTGTCTCTGTGTCTCTGTGTCTCTGTGTCTCTGTCTCACCCCGTGTCCCTGCTCCAGGACATAGCTCAGTCCCCAGTAGCCTAGCGTCCCGTTAGCTGTTAGCACCACGAAGCAGAGCACCACAAAGATGCTCACACACAGTCCTGCAGGGGACAGACGCTTTCATTATGGGACCACACATAGATCACGTTATTATAGAATAATGTAATACTCTGGTGTGTGTGTTGTGTGTGTGTTTGTGTGTGTTTGTGTGTGTGTGTGTGTGTGGTGTGTGTGTGTGTGTGTACCTCCAGCTGCGTGACAGTACTGCTGGAGGGTTTTCCAGGTGATCAACGTCGCTTCATTCTTCTGTTCAGACGCTTCACACAGAGAACACGATTCCTGTTAAACCTGCCCTGGTCACCATGGTAACACACCCTGCAGGACTAACATGGAACACCCTGCAGGACTAACATGGTAACACCCTGCAGGACTAACATGTAAACCCCTACAGGACTAACATGGTAACACCCTGCAGGACTAACATGGTAACACCCCTGCAGGACTAACATGGTAACACCCTACAGGACTAACATGGTAACACCCTACAGGACTAACATGGTAACACCCTGCAGGACTAACATGGTAACACCCTACAGGACTAACATGGTAACACCCTACAGGACTAACATGGTAACACCTGCAGGACTAACATGGTAACACCCGTAGGACTTACATGGTAAACCTGTAGGACTAACATGGTAACACACTGTAGGACTAACATGGTAACACCCTGTAGGACTAACATGGTAACACCCTACAGGACTATTATGGTAACACCTACAGATGTGACAGACTTACGTTTGAAGGCGTCTGTTGTCTCGTCCGACATGTTGAAGGCTGAGAGGACACAGACAGACGGTCAGTTATCAACGCTGTACTTAACCCACCAATCACTGCTATTACCACTAAACATGGTAACACCTGCAGGACTAACATGGTAACACCCTGTAGACTAACATGGTAACACCCTGCAGGACTAACATGGTAAACCCTGTAGGGACTAACATGGTAAACCCTGCAGGACTAACATGGTAACACCCTACAGGACTAACATGGTAACACCCTACAGGACTAAAATGGTAACACCCTACAGGACATAACATGGTAACACCTTACAGGACGAACATGGTAACACCCTACAGCGACTAACATGGTAACACCTACAAGACTAACATGGTAACACCCTGCAGGACTAACATGGTAACACCCTACAGGACTAACATGTAACACCCTACAGGACTAACATGGTAACACCTTACAGGACAAACATGGTAACACCCTGCAGGACTAAATGGTATTCCTGCAGGACTAACATGGTAACACCCTACAGGACCAACATGTAACAACCTGCAGGACTAACATGGTTTACCCTGCAGGACTAACATGGTAACACCCTACAGGATAACATGGTAACACCCTACAGGACTAACATGGTATACCCTGCAGGACTAACATGGTAACACCTGCAGGACTAACATGGTAACACCCTACAGGACTAACATGGTAACACCCTAGGACTAACATGGTAACACCCTGCAGACCAACATGGTAACACCCTACAGGACTAACATGGTAAAACCTGTCGGACTAACATGGTAACACCCTACAGGACTAACATGGTAACACCCTGAGGACTACACATGGTAAACATACTACAGGAATAACATGGTAAACCCTGCAGGACTAAACATGGGAACACCCTACAGGACTAACATGGTAACAACTACAGGACTAACATGGTAACACCTACAGGACTAACATGGTAACACCCTACAGGACTATATGGTAACACCTTACAGGACTAACATGGTAACACCTTACAGGACTAACATGGTAACACCTTGCAGGACTAACATGGTAACACCCTACAGGACTAACATGGTAACACCCTGCCGGACTAAACATGTTAACAACCTACGGGACTAACATGGAACACCCTACAGGACTAACATGGTAACACCCTACAGGCACACTGGTAAACCTTACAGGACTAACATGGTAACACCCTACAGGACTAACATGGTAACATGGAGGGTTTTCCAGGTGACAACGTCGCTTCATTCTTCTGTTCAGACGCTTCACCACAGAGAACACGAT
>NW_022603818.1:7500-14132 GCF_008692095.1 Etheostoma spectabile | reverse complement strand
TGTGCCTTATCGTAACTACCTCTCTATCGACCTTAATACCGAATCGATTGAAGATTTCTACATTAAAAAAATAGTTTACCGTATATTAGCATTCAGAATACCAAAGAGTTTACATATTAAGTTCAGGTAAAATTGAATAAAATTAAATTATTACCTGCATATAAATAATAAAATAAACATAAATCCACCCAAAACCTCTATTTTTTGTTTGAGTGTCTAATGGTCATTACTTTAAATGAAAACCAATTGATGTATTGGTAGAAATATGGAGGATTATAAAGACAACATGAGCCTCTTTCAGTCATTTCAGTCAGTGGTTTCAGTCCTATCTGACAGACAGGTCTTTTTCTGTAAACCTTGGGCCTTTTTACTCTAATAAAGCCCCGATTGACAGCGGGGTGCCTCAAGGCTCAATTTTAGGCCCAGTCTTGTTCTCGCTGTATATGCTGCCACTGGGATCAGTCTTCCTAAAATACAACATTTCCTTTCACTGCTTTGCAGATGACGTCCAGATTTACCTACCTTTGAATTCTAAAACAAACTCAGGTGAAGCTCTGTGTAAATGCCTACATGAAGTAAAAGACTGGACGTCATTGAATTTTTTTAACTTAAATGTTAAAAAACTGAAGTTGTAATTTTTGGGGAGCCCGAAGTCTCTGGTTTTAACAATGCTCTTGGTCCAATGTTCTCAAACTGCTGCCCATTTGTAAAAAGTCTTGTTTTTATTGACGGTTCTTTTAAACTCAATAAACAGATCAGTTCAGTGGTAAAAACAAAATATTTGTTATGCCTTTTTCTTATGTTGTTATCTATAATTGTACAGCACTTTGGGGCGGTAGTGACTGTTTGTAAATGTGCCATAAAAATAAACTTTGACCTTGACCTTGACCTTTCCCCATTGGTTCCAATTGAAGCAATTCTAAAACGTAACCCTGGTAAGATGGCCGCCACGTGGTTGCATACTGGAAGGGAAAGTCTTAATGAGATGCAGGTTAAATTACCTTTGATATTTTGTTTTCATTCATTTAGTAAGCCAAGCTATACAAAATATACTATTCTGCTGGCTTGCATGATAAGGGTGACAATATTCTACTAGTGTTTGTGTGTGTGTGTGTGTGTGTGTGTGTGTGTGGTGTGTGTGTGTGTGTGTGTGTGTTGTGTGTGTGTGTGTGTGGTGTCTGTCTGCTTGTCTGTCTTTCTGGAGTCCTCTGTCATGTCTCTCCATTAGTCTCCAGTAGAGTAGAGTCTGTCTGTCTCTCCTCAGCATGTGTTGTGTTCTGGATTCTGAACCCACTAGGGACCAACAGTACCCCCACGTGGTTGATAAGAAGAACTGCATGCAATGCAATTAATGGTAACATTTTACCTAGAGCCAACATCACATGATCAATATGGGACAACATCACATGATCACTATGGGACAACATCACATGATCACTATGGGACAACATCACATGATCAACATGGGACAGGCTACAAATCCACAATATAAGATAAAATTGACACAAAACGAATAAAGAAACGTTCACATAAGGAATGGCAATGATATGTTTATTTGATTAAAATGACAGAAACAAGAAGAGAATCTGAAACATTAACCAGTTTATATTTGAAGGAAGAAAGATACCTGTCTACAATCATTACTTATTATTTGGATGCAGAGGAAATCAGATCAAATCTATGACGTGCTATGAAGACTTGTTTAAGACAACAACAACCTGACACAGAGCTGCTGTTTCTGTCTCACATGGGGAACACCAGGTGTCCACTGAAGGTGGTGTGGTGATTATAATCGTCAAACGCTAATCCGCTTGCCAACAGGAGCACAGACACGAGTCTCCCGCCTCCAGCAGCAGGGTGACGCCTTTAGAGGTGGTCATGAAACCGTCTTCTGATCCTCAAATGCCATGAAAACCTTCTGTGAGTTCTTGAGCAACCAAGCCCTGAACCGTGGCTGTGGTCTCCATATGCACCGGTCGTCCAATCAAAGTGGTACGCTCCTTTCACCGGGGCAGTGAACAGACCTGGGGGACGTACAGGACAGATGTTCATCATCAGGAGAAACAAGCTGTAATGTTACCCTACAGGACAGATGTTCATAATCAGGGAGAAAAGAAGAAACAAGCTGTAATGTTACCCTACAGGACAGATGTCATCATCAGGGGGAAACAAGCTGTAATGTTACCCTACAGGACCAGATGTTCATCATCAGGTAGAAACAAGCTTGTTAAGTACCCTGCAGGACAGAGTTCATCATCAGGGAGAGAAACAAGCTGTAATGTTACCCTACAGGACAGATGTTCATCATCAGGTGAAACAAGCTGTAATGTACCCTACAGGACAGATGTTCATCATCAGGGAGAAACAAGCTGTAATGTACCTACAGGACAGATGTTCATCATCAGGGAGAAAAAAGCTGTAATGTTACCCTACAGGACAGATGTTCATCATCAGGGAGAAACAAGCTGTAATGTTACCCTACAGGACAGATGTTCATCATCAGGGAGAAACAAGCTGTAATGTGACCCTACAGGACAGATGTTCATCATCAGGGAGAAAACAAGCTGTAATGTTACCCTACAGGACAGATGTTCATCATCAGGGAGAAACAAGCTGTAATGTTACCCTACAGGACAGATGTTCATCATCAGGTAGAAACAAGCTGTAATGTTACCCTACAGGACAGATGTTCATCATCAGGGAGAAACAAGCTGTAATGTTACCCTACAGGACAGATGTTCATCATCAGGTAGAAACAAGCTGTAATGTTACCCTACAGGACAGATGTTCATCATCAGGGAGAAACAAGCTGTAATGTTACCCTACAGGACAGATGTTCATCATCAGGGAGAAACAAGCTGTAATGTTACCCTACAGGACAGATGTTCATCATCAGGGAGAAACAAGCCGTAATGTTACCCTACAGGACAGATTTTCCAAAATGTTCCAATCAGTCAATCACTAAAACATATTAATATAATATCAGAGCTACCTGTGGTTGAGCTGTAGGCGTTTCCGATGTTGGTTTGGACGTTTTTGAAGATCAGGGTCATCGCCGTTGGTAAGGGTCCCAGAGTTGATCCTCGGCTTTCAGCCAGCAGAGAGGCTGAGAATGCAACCTGTTGGACTGAGAGAGAGAGAGAAGAGAGAGAGAGAGAGAGAGAGCGAGAGAGAGGAGAGAGAGATGGAGAGGAGAGAGAGACAGAGAGAGAGAGAGAGAAGAGAGAGAGAGCAATGTAATTTAAAAAAAATCATCAAAATCATTTTCAGTCCTATCTCCTCTAATACTTCGAAAACATAAAAAATCATTATCTGTATTGAAGCTTGACAGTTAGAGTTAAAGTCTGTCATCATTCTAGAAGAAAACAGCAGGTGGTAGACTTCCTAGAGAACTCCAAGTACCTGGAATTAAAAAATACTTAAAGTAGCTGTGGAGTTTTGAGTCAATCATGAGAATAATCCTAGAAGCAGCCGAGAGAAAGAACAACTACGTAGATCAAATGAATCATGATTCTAACCGCTGCAGTTTCAGTTATTTAGAATAAATGATAAGCTGAACTTTACTCTACACAGTTGAACCGAGAGAGCAATACCTTGTTGTTGTTGATTCAGCTTTTCCAGTCGTCTTCTGCTTGTCCACCTGAGCCTTCAGTTGGTCCACTTCAGCCCTCAGCTGGTCTCGTTCTGCAGGATCAGAGACAGTTTCTTGTTAGCTTCATTTTCTGAACTTCAGTTCATTGAGACGTTGCTGTAGAGCTGCATGGATCAGCTGTCAGTCATCAAAGGAATCTCAAACTATTTTTATAATCAATGAATCGGTTTGAGTCATTTTTTAATTAAAATGGATATCAAACTTGTGTGATATCAGTTTGTAAAATATTCATATTTTCTAGTCTCTTCTCTCCTCTGGGACAGGACACTGAATTTCTTTGAGTTGTGGACAAAACAAGACATTTGGAGACGTCATGTTGGGATTTTGGGAAACTGATTAATATTTTAGAGACAGAACAACTCATTTATTCATCTAGAAGATATTCTACATATTAATCTACAATCTCATCCATTCATCTAGAAGATATTCTACATATTAATCTACAATCTCATCCATTCATCTAGAAGATATTCTACATATTAATCTACAATCTCATCCATTCATCTAGAAGATATTCTACATATTAATCTACAATCTCATCCATTCATCTAGAAGATATTCTACATATTAATCTATAATCTCATCCATTCATCTAGAAGATATTCTACATATTAATCTACAATGAACATAATCAGTATTCTCAGACCTATTTGATCCATAACATAGTAAATCCATATTTCTCTCCTTCTGGATATTTCTGCCCTGCTGGGACCTGGTGTGAAGAGGTCTGAGTCTACCTGTAGCCACGTCGGCCTTCAGCTGGACCGGAGGCGGGTCAGGGTCTCTCAGAGCAGCGTAGAGGTCTGGAGGAGACGGTGGTTTGCTTTCGAGGTTTCATTGCGGAGACGAAGCCGAGCAGCAGCAGCAGCGTGAAACTCCAGAGGTCTTCATCATGTTGGGTCGGATGCAGCTTCATATCATCTGGTTATGGTGAAGGTCCTTTTATACAGTCAGGCTGATGGATTCCAGGAAATGGAGCGGGGGGGGGGGGGGGGGGGGGGGGGGGCATTTGGTCAGAGGGGCTGATGACCTTAGGGGGTAAAGTCAGTCAATGGATTTTGGTCTGATGGTAAACAGTGGGTCAGATATAGTAAGAGATGAGTAAGGTTCATAAAACTAATGAATAACGGAAAGGGACCGTTGTTTTCCTCAGAATATACTCAGGACTTTGATTTCATGTTAAACTATTATAACAAATCACAGACAACTATAAGAGTTTTCTAGGAGTCAGTTTGGATCCGGATGTATCCGTTGAAACAATCTCACAATAGCCATTTTTATTTTATTTACAAATTAGTAATATCCTGTCTCAAAACAACTAGTCCATGCATTTGTTACTTCCAGGTTGGACCACTGGAATTCCTTAATATCAGGTTGCCCAAATAAGTCCCTTAAAGGCATATTTCACCAATTAGTATTAAGCTTTGTATCAGTATTTTTGAATACCCGTGCTTCCTTCCCTCATGTGCTCCTGGACGAGCGATCTCTGTATGTGTCTCTAGAAAAAAAACTTCTGATGACGCAAAAAATTGTTGTTTTGCATCATAGTAGGAATATTTGCCAAGAGGCTGTGGATTACAGCCAGTAGGAGGAGCTGTTGTGCAAAATATATTACCAGAACAGGAATAGCAAGTAGACAATAGACGATGAATTGGTTTGAGGGAATGTTTTCATTACAAAAAACCGTGAAACTTGTGTGATGTCTGTTGAGAAATATAAATATTTTCTAGTTTCTTCTCTCCTCTGAGACAAAACAGGACATTTGAGGACGTCATCTTATTCAACATCTATATTAACCAACTGGTCTCTATGCTGTCTGAGTCCTCTATTCATCATCATATTAACCAACTGGTCTCTATGCTGTCTGAGTCCTCTATTCATCATCTATATTAACCAACTGGTCTCTATGCTGTCTGAGTCCTCTATTCATCATTGTATTAACCAACTGGTCTCTATGCTGTCTGAGTCCTCTATTCATCATCTATATAACCAACTGGTCTCTATGCTGTCTGAGTCCTCTATTCATCATCTATATTAACCAACTGGTCTCTATGCTGTCTGAGTCCTCTATTCATCATCTATATTAACCAACTGGTCTCTATGCTGTCTGAGTCCTCTATTCATCATCTATATTACCAACTGGTCTCTATGCTGTCTGAGTCCTCTATTCATCATCTGTATTAACCAATGGTCTCTATGCTGTCTGAGTCCTCTATTCATCATCTATATTAACCAACTGGTCTCTATGCTGTCTGAGTCCTCTATTCATCATCTATATTAACCAACTGGTCTCTATGCTGTCTGAGTCCTCTATTCATCATCTATATTAACCAACTGGTCTCTATGCTGTCTGAGTCCTCTATTCATCATCTATATTAACCAACTGGTCTCTATGCTGTCTGAGTCCTCTATTCATCATCTATATTAACCAACTGGTCTCTATGCTGTCTGAGTCCTCTATTCATCATCTATATTAACCAACTGGTCTCCATCCTAGAGGAATCAGCAGCACCTGGTCTCACTCACGACTCTGAGATCAAGTTCCTGCTCTATGCAGATTACCTGGTTCTGTTGTCCCCTACAGAACAGGGTCTACAGCAGACCTGCTGGAGCAGTACTGTCAGACCTGGGCCCTGGCAGTAAACACTCAAAAGACAAAGACAATGAATTTTCAGAAAAGATCCAGATCTCAAGGAAACACACACAGCTTCACATTAGGAATAAATTGACTTTACTGTACACATTACATTATTTAGGACTGAAAATAAGTTCCACTGGAAGTTTTAATCCAGCGGTAAAGGAGCTGAGAGAGAAAGCACGCAGGTTGGTCTACGCAATACAAAGTCAAAACTTCATTAAAGACAGGAAACAGACTACCACAATAAGACAAGACAGGAAAACATAGAATGGTTGGATTTGAATTGGATAATCTGCTCTCAATATTTTAAAGTTTTATCAGAACAATACAGAAACACTCACA
>NW_022603818.1:0-2500 GCF_008692095.1 Etheostoma spectabile | reverse complement strand
TAATATAAATCTACAATCTCATCCATTCATCTAGAAGATAGTCTAATATTATTACACAATCTCATCCATTCATCTAGAAGATAGCTACATATTAATCTACAATCTCATCCATTCATCTAGAAGATATTCTACATATTAATCTACAATCTCATCCATTCATCTAGAAGATATTCTACGTATTAATTACAATCCATCCATTCATCCAGAAGATATTCTACATATAAATCTACAATCTCATCCATTCATCTAGAAGATAGTCTACATATAATCTACAATCCATCCATTCATCTAGAAGATAGTCTACATATTAATATACAATCTCATCCATTCATCTAGAAGATATTCTACATATTAATCTACAATCTCATCCATTCATCTAGAAGATATCTACATATAACTACAATCTCATCCATTCATCTAGAATATTCTACGTATTATCTACAATCTCATCCATTCATCCAGAAGATATCTACATATAAATCTACAATCTCATCCATCATCTAGAAGATACTACATATTAATCTACAATCTCATCCATTCATCTAGAAGATATTCTACATATTAATCTACAATCTCATCCATTCATCTAGAAGATATTCTACGTATAATCTACAATCTCATCCATTCATCCAGAAGATATCTACATAAAATCTACAATCTCATCCATTCATCTAGAAGATAGTCTACATATTAATCTACAATCTCATCCATTCATCTAGAAGATATCTACTATTAATCTAATCTCATCCTTAATCTAGAAGATATTCTACATATTAATCTATAATCTCATCCATTCATCTAGAAGATATTCTACATATTAATCTACAATCTCATCCATTCATCTAGAAGATATTCTACATATTCACAATCTCATCCTTCATCTAGAAGATATTCTACATATTAATCTACATCTCATCCATTCATCTAGAAGATATTCTACATATTAATCTACAATCTCATCCATTCATCTAGAAGAATTCTACATATTAATCTACAATCTCATCTTTTCATCTAGAAGATATTCTACATATTAATCTACATCTCATCCATTCATCTAGAAGATATTCTACATATTAATCTACAATCTCATCCTTCATCTAGAAGATATTCTACTATAATCTACCTCTCATCCATTCATCTAGAAGATATTCTACATATTAATCCACAGTGAAACATCAATAGTCTCCGACCTACTTTATATCCATACATAGAAATACTTTTTTCACTCCTTTTGGATATTTCTGAACTTCTGAGGACACGATGTATGGAAAATAAGAAATAATTAGAAACTCTGCAGAAATTTTAACAGTGGTCCTACTACATATGCACATCCTAATAACAATAAAACTTAAAATAATAAGTGTCAAGTGTCTTATCCCTTCAGAAATAGATTTTTTAAAACCTATTAAGATCCAACGTAGCTAGCGTTGAACCAACCAGACTCCATTTAAAAAAAAGTTGTTTAAACGCTATAAGCCAACTATTTTCACATGTAAATCAGAAAGTATGTGTTTTTTCCAACAACACTAGAGTTTTTCCATGGTTGGAAAAATGAGAGAAGACTTTTATATACTTTTATATACTTTTTCTTGCTTTTATTTGGTTTCTGTCAACATTGAATGAAAGGTGAGTTACGATGCTAAAATTACTGTTTTTTTACATGGAGTCTGGTGGGATTAGCAATTACAGCATAAGCAAAATATATGTAAATAAACCCCAGTTTTGATATTTTAACCCTCCCGCTGTCCCCATGTTGTCCCCATGTTGTCCCATGTTGTCCCTATGCTGTCCCCATGTTGTCCTCATGTTGTCCCCATGTTGTCCCCATGTTGTCCTCATGTTGCCCTCATGTTGTCCCCGTGTTGTCCTAATGTTGTCCCCGTGTTGTCCTTATGTTGTCCTCATGTTGTCCCCATGTTGTCCCCATGTTGTCCCATGTTGTCCCTATGCTGTCCCCATGTTGTCCTCATGTTGTCCCCATGTTGTCCCTATGTTGTCCCCATGTTGTCCTCATGTTGTCCTCATGTTGCCCTCATGTTGTCCTCATGTTGTCCCCATGTTGTCCTCATGTTGTCCTATATCAACGTTCTTTTTAATTCCCCAAAATAACATGATTGATTCCAACGCTCTTTGCCAAGTACAAATCTCTACTTTCATTAATTTTGGGTCTTATTCTATTTTATAGCATTGTAAAACAAAGTGAAGTGTTGTTGAAATAGTGTTGAGTAAAAGTTGACATATTCCAGTCTGTGATTATCATCAACATCCATTCCTTTAATTTTAGTCTCAATAATTCCTAATTTCTGCTTTTCTAACTCTAACATTAGGTATAATTTCCTATAAATGAGGTTTATTGACCATAAACTCCAAAAATAACTGTAAAACTAAAGTTAATAAGTTAGTGTTACGTAGTGTTAAACATAAAAAAGTGACAAACATTGAAAAAAAGCATCAAAAGCGTTAAAAAAAGGGACAAAAAGGTAAGAAAAAGTTAAAAACA
>NW_022603817.1:0-3601 GCF_008692095.1 Etheostoma spectabile | reverse complement strand
CTATTAAAGTTAAGTTGGTGCTCTAACGCTCTTTTAGTATTTTATAGAAAATTCTCCAGAACTGAGAAAGGGCAAAGTTAGATTCACAAGATCGGATTGATTTTTAAGAGTGATGAAAGTCACTATGTGAGTGTTATCAGTGATTTGAACTCAAGAGGAATTGTGTCAATAGATTTTCTTCAAAGCTGTGCAATCTCTTCGTATCCATCCCATGCAAACTACAGCGGAGAGCAGATAAAAGTCCACTGGATTTGGACTAGAAGAGAAGCATTATCCGGTTAAGCTCCCAGTCCGCTTCATCGCTTGTCAGATATTGAATAGTTTGGACACACCTTACCTTTCTGACATTAAAATTATGGGTGCTGGGTCCCTTTAACTTTCTGAAACCGACCATCTGACATTCACACCCACTTCCCGTGATTGGCTAGCTGTGAAGAGATGAGAAAATGAGTAGGGTTTGAAGATTTCTCGTTAGCTCTCTTTCTTCATTTTATACACATCTATTTCTGTCACTTTTCAAGTGAACAATCGAGTGTTACACTATGAATGCCTCCCAGTAGAGTGTGTAAAATTTTCACCTTTATCACCTTATTTAAACAATATCACTTATCTCTATAACAGCCGGCTTTTCACTCTGCCTCTGAGTGTTGCCATTTGGATCATGTATAAAAACATTTAGCCCTCTAACGTGGTCAGACATGTCATATGAGCTACTTCTTCTTTAAATATAACCGACTTACTGATGTACCATAGATTGACTTTTCAAATATTCTTAGCCTGCAGCCACCCTTTATGTTTTCAAGTGCTCAAAATCTTCCAAAACAGAATGAGAAAACTGATTTAGGTAAAAAAAAAAATTTACACTGACAAACTAATAGTTTTGGCATTAAGAATGTCTGAAAAATGTGTTTAGAGTAAAACTGAAGGTGCTAATCTTAAAACCAATTCCTATGCATAGGTATTTTATTCCAGTGTAATTTGGGACGTGTTAGATATACTTACAACCACTCAATCATGATCGTTCTGTTTCTCACTCTCATATACACATGTGCACATGCACACATGCACACTCACACACTGCCCTGGAGTCACATCGTTTCCTCTTGCCCTTTCTTATCCGAGCCTGACAGGAAAGGATCAGCATCATCCCTTCCTTCCTCATCCCTTCTTCCTCTCCTCACCACCACCACCTCCATCTGTATTTCTACACCTATGTCTTATTAATCCATTCCTGTCAGATAAGGTCTCGGGAGATGAGAGACATCTGCTGCGCGTACTTTGAAGATGCATCGTGTTGCTCAATTACATGTGGGGCCAAGGTCTCGTTTGCATTCAGTGGCATGGAGAGTGCATCGCTAACAGGTGGTGGGAGAGAACATGTACGGCAGACCATTTGATAAATAAAATATATTATGGTAATGTCACTAAGAAGAGGCAGATATGTGACTATTGCTAAATTGGCATGCTCTGCATTCATAGCCAGAGCCACCGGCACATGCGCACATACTAAAATGTAATGTAATGTAATGTCCATGTAAATATATGCATATGTTTATGCTGCTACAGAAAGTACATTTGCATACATATTCAAACATTATTATTTGTGAATATGAATGCAAATCAACTGAAATGTTGATAGGCTGGCAGCCAATCCACCAATACTGGTTTGACCTGTGCTGGCAGATGGACTGTTGCATCTTCTCAGTGCGTATCCCATTACCTTTCTCAAATCCCAAGCCTTGTCCTGGACAGAAGTTGGACAGGCACTCTACCCAGCCAAAAGCCAAATGTTAAAATAAATTTTTTCATTTGGCTTGATGGTAGAGTGCCTGTCCAACTTCTGTCCAGGACAAGGCTTGGGATTTGAGAAAGGTAATGGGATACGCACTGAGAAGATGCAACAGTCCATCTGCCAGCACAGGTCAAACCAGTATTGGTGGATTGGCTGCCAGCTATCAACATTTCAGTTGATTTGCATTCATATTCACAAATAATGTTTGAATATGTATGCAAATGTACTTTCTGTAGCAGCATAAACATATGCATATATTTACATGGACATTACATTACATTACATTTTAGTATGTGCGCATGTGCCGGTGGCTCTGGCTATGAATGCAGAGCATGCCAATTTAGCAATAGTCACATATCTGCCTCTTCTTAGTGACATTACCATAATATATTTTATTTATCAAATGGTCTGCCGTACATGTTCTCTCCCACCACCTGTTAGCGATGCACTCTCCATGCCACTGAATGCAAACGAGACCTTGGCCCCACATGTAATTGAGCAACACGATGCATCTTCAAAGTACGCGCAGCAGATGTCTCTCATCTCCCGAGACCTTATCTGACAGGAATGGATTAATAAGACATAGGTGTAGAAATACAGATGGAGGTGGTGGTGGTGAGGAGAGGAAGAAGGGGATGAGGAAGGAAGGGATGATGCTGATCCTTTCCTGTCAGGCTCGGATAAGAAAGGGCAAGAGGAAACGATGTGACTCCAGGGCAGTGTGTGAGTGTGCATGTGTGCATGTGCACATGTGTATATGAGAGTGAGAAACAGAACGATCATGATTGAGTGGTTGTAAGTATATCTAACACGTCCCAAATTACACTGGAATAAAATACCTATGCATAGGAATTGGTTTTAAGATTAGCACCTTCAGTTTTACTCTAAAACACATTTTTCAGAACATTCTTAATGCCAAAACTATTAAGTTTGTCAGTGTAAATTTTTTTTTTTTACCTAAATCAGTTTTCTCATTCTGTTTTGGAAGATTTTGAGCACTTGAAAACATAAAGGGTGGCTGCAGGCTAAGAATATTTGAAAAGTCAATCTATGGTACATCAGTAAGTCGGGTTATATTTAAAGAAGAAGTAGCTCATATGACATGTCTGACCACGTTAGAGGGCTAAATGTTTTATACATGATCCAAATGGCAACACTCAGAGGCAGAGTGAAAAGCGGCTGTTATAGAGATAAGTGATATTGTTAAATAAGGTGATAAAGGTGAAAATTTTACACACTCTACTGGGAGGCATTCATAGTGTAACACTCGATTGTTCACTTGAAAAGTGACAGAAATAGATGTGTATAAAATGAAGAAAGAGAGCTAACGAGAAATCTTCAACCCTACTCATTTTCTCATCTCTTCACAGCTAGCCAATCACGGGAAGTGGGTGTGAATGTCAGATGGTCGGTTTCAGAAAGTTAAAGGGACCCAGCACCATAATTTTAATGTCAGAAAGGTAAGGTGTGTCCAAAACTATTCAATATCTGACAAGCGATGAAGCGGACTGGGAGCTTAACCGGATAATGCTTCTCTTCTAGTCCAAATCCAGTGGACTTTTATCTGCTCTCCGCTGTAGTTTGCATGGGATGGATACGAAGAGATTGCACAGCTTTGAAGAAAATCTATTGACACAATTCCTCTTGAGTTCAAATCACTGATAACACTCACAATAGTGACTTTCATCACTCTTAAAAATCAATCCGATCTTGTGAATCTAACTTTGCCCTTTCTCAGTTCTGGAGAAATTTTCTATAAAATACTAAAAGAGCGTTAGAGCACCAACTTAACTTTAATAGAATCACTGA
>NW_022603816.1:0-20529 GCF_008692095.1 Etheostoma spectabile | reverse complement strand
TATTCTCTTTTAGAGAAATAGGGGGTTAAATTCAACATGTGCCAGTATCATATGCCTACTCTGCCTACTTATAAAATAATACAAAACAAACAATAAAGTAGGGCTGTGCAATTACTATAATGTTGATCATGATTTGATTTCTGCTCCTAACGATCACAAAAACAAGGCAATTAAGAAAAATGATTATTTTGCACATTACAGTTTGCAAGTAAGCTTATTTTGTTGGTGCTCTGAAGGGAAATCCTAAAAGGTCAACGAGAAACGTATTATGAGAAACTTCCAGTTCAAGGTGTTTCCACTGTTGATTTGTTAAACTGTTTCACTGTTTTTTTAAAGTTAAAAAATGCATTACCTTCCCCAAAGTCAACGAGTAATCATGTAAATAATCATGATTTTTGACCAAAGTAAAGGTGATTATGATTTTTTCCATAATTGAGCAGCCCTACAATAAAGAAGCTTTGTTGACAACAAGGTAGTAAAACAATATACATTACACAATATATTTTCATCTGTAAATGCCTTTTTATATATATATATATATATATATATATATATATATATATATATATATATATATATATATATATATAAAACAGTGTTTAAAGTGCATTCTGAAATGTGCTGTACACAGAAGGGAACGCAGTCATGCGCAGACCCACAGGTGAGGGACCTACCTGCAGTACCAGGGGCTCTCCAGCTGTGGCGCTGTGGCAGTGGATGACAGACGCCAGGGTGCTGGTGAGGTTGTAGCTGCTGTTCAGAATCTCCCGACTGTCATCATCGCAGGCTGAAGGAGAGAGCACACAGGTGGGGGGGGGTGAGAAAGACAAAGATTTAGTTTCAGAAAGAGCTAGCAGATCAGTTTTCTGCCTTAGGAATCACACACTCACTGGCCTGTTGTCAATAGCAGCACAGCAGTGACCTTTCTAGAGTCATTATACTATAATAAGAAAACTTCTTAACATACTTCAAGGTAAAACCCACAACTCGTAAAGCATCAATTCTATTCTCATGTAACATTATTTTAGTCCTGTGGTCTTCCCAGTCCTGTTTGCCCTGTACACGTCTGACTTCTGCTACAACTTGTAAATGTACTGTATTTATTTAGCGCTTTTCTAGTCTTAACGACTACTCAAAGCGCTTTTACATCATACAAGAAACATTCACACACATTCACACACTGTGGCCGAGGCTGCCGTACAAGGTGCCAACTGCTCATCAGATAAACACTCACACACATTCACACTCCGGGGGCAACTCGGGGTTCAGTGTCTTGCCCAAGGACACTTCGACATGGGACTGCAGGGCCAGGGATTGAACCTGTCAACCTTCCGATTGGCAGGCAACCGCTCTACCACTGAGCCACAGCTGCCCCTACAACACAGCCATGCCACATGCAGCAGTCTTCGGACAATACTGCAATTGTGGGGTGTATTAGGGATGGGCAGGTGGAGGAGTACAGGGGCCTGGTGCAGGACTTTGTGCAATGGTGCAAACTCAACCACCTACAACTAAACTAAAAAAAGATGGTGGTGGATTTCCGTAGGTCTAAGTCTGCTCTGCTGCCAGTCTCCATTGAGGGCGTCAATGTGGAGGTGCTAAACACAAGTATCTGGCGATATACCTGGACAATAAACTGTACTGGTTAGCCCACAACACTGAATCACTCTACAAGAAAGGGAGAGACGGCTGTACTTCCTGAGGAGGCTGTGGTCCTTAATGTCGGCAGGAAGCTCTCTGGATGTTGTACCAGACTGTTGGTGCCAGCGTCCTCTTCTACGCTGTGGTATGCCATGTGATGTGAACGAAGCACTAAGAAGAGGGATGCTGGGGAGTGGACAGGCTGGTAAGGAGAGCTGGCTCTGTCGTGGGCGCTGAACTAGAGTGCATCACTTTAAAAGCAGATATAAACATACTGAAATATCCCGCGATATATTTCAATTTATAACCTTTTTCCAGCTTCTAATTCTTCCCAATTTCAAATGACGTCCCCGAAAGGAAACATTGTCAACATCTGATTTATCTCAAAAGATTAATTTCTCTGTTTTGTTGCTGCAAAATGGGATTGTCGAGCAGACAAACGGACCAACACATACTGTATATGACGAAAGATCGATCGTTGGCGCCTGTGTATCGATACAGTATTGCCGCTGAGAATATTGCGATACTATGCTGTATCAATCCCCCCTCCCTATAAAAGGACATTATAACAACATTTTTGGTGGGGGTTGCACTGACACTGTTTTAATTACAGACCTGTTTTCCACTTGTCTTCTTTCCGACAAGTGGAAAGTGCATTAATCATTCAAAGTACATCTTTATTTGACATTTGTCAATTCACCAAAACTTTAGCGTTAGATAAGGACTCATTTCCATATTCAAACAGCATTTCAGAAAACTAATAACATCCTTTATCGACAATGACTGTCATCCACTTCACAGCACCATCACAAAGCAGAAGAGCATGATCATCTGCCACGCTGCCATGCACGACTGACAGACTGAGGAAGTCATTTGTTCCCCGGGACATTCAACTCTACGTTTCACAAGAGGGAAGAAGAGAGATAGACTCTCTGCATAGTCTGTCTGCCTCTCCTCCCACTCCTACTACCTCCTATAACAATAGTTACTGCATGTACTGACTGTCCACTGGCCCACTGTGTACTGCTTACACTATGTACTGGCTATATTACCCCATAAGCACAACCCCTCCCTTTATCTTTGCATTACTGGACTTATTACCACGACGACAAACATTCTCAGAGCACCTTACCATAGAGCACCATATGCACAATTTAGTATATATATATATATATATATATATATATATTGCCCTGTCACTGCGTGAGCCTCATGCTTACACATCCCTTTTTTATTTAGAATGTTTTCTTTTATTGTCCATATTATTCATGTGGATTTGTTGTCTTTGGTCATTTGTTTCACCATACAGTTATGATGTATGTGTATGTTGTATGTGATGTCTGTAAGCTACTGGACCATGAATTTCCATCTATCTATCTATCTATCTATCTATCTATCTCTATCGGCAGCAGTAGGTGAGATTGTATTGTTGTGCCTCTTAATCTTACAATCTGTGTCAGGAACATTTCCCAAAAGCTTACTATGCTACTTACATGCTATCAACTTGCCAAGAAATAGAGTTCCCCCTGGCTCTGAGAGAGACAGGCTGGTTATGTGCATGGATTGAGTTGTGTGAAAAATGTCGTATGTACCCAGTTTTGCCAGCAGGGAGATGATGGAGCTGGTCAGGGTCTGGCTGGTGTTCGGTTTCCAGCCAGCTCCACCAGCCCACTCACACACTCCCGGGGCAGGACCTGGCCTGAGGACAGCAGCTGGTCACATTTAAGGCCTGAGACCTCCTGCAAACACACACACACACACACACAGACACAAAACACACAAAAAAGACAGATAGATAGATAGATAGATAGATAGATAGATAGATAGACAACATTGTAGGTACATTTATCCGCAAAGGTGTAAATTAATGACAAACATTCAACAAACCGTCAGTAAAGCTACAGCATCCAGCATCATCTCACCACCACTACCCGTCTCTTGGTATGGTTGTAGTTAGCGGTTATGTCATGTCATGGTTATGTCATGTCATGGTTATGTCATGTCATGGTTATGTCATGTCATGGTTATGTCATGTAAGTTAACGTTATTACCACCTGATAATGTTGTAGTTCTGTTCCTGTGTTTACTCCACACACTCTGGATATCTTTACTATCTGTATTTATATATATTTTTTCAGTTACAAGTACTTACTTTTTCAATCTTATTTATGGTTACCTACTTTTGCTAAACTATTTTAATTACATATTCAACTTAATCTAATTTAACATCACTCACTTACACTGCAATATTGTTTTTCTGCACAATTGCAACTGCACTTTACAAAACTTACATTCAGCCGTACCTTCTGCTCACTGTCTGCTGTTTGCTTGTTGTGTGTTTACTTGTGTTTTTGTTTGTTTTTTGTTCTTATTGTAGAAAATGCTGCTGCTGTAATAAGGGAATTTCCCCACTTTGGGATGATAAAGTATAATCTAATCTAATCTAATCTTCCATTATTTATTCATCATTCTCATTTCCTATTTCAGAACTGTTCATAATGTTCATACTGTTCATATTGTAATATAATAACTTAATACTATTTATCCCAGTACCCTTTGCACTATGTTCCACATTTAAATAATTTGTATTGGACTCTTCATTGCACTCATGCCTCTATATTGTCTCTGTTTGTATTATATATTAGTGTGTCTATATTAGTGTGTATATATTGTTTGTTGGGTTGTTTGTTTTGAATGTGTAAGCACATTGTGAGCAACTATACTCCAGAGGAAAATTCCTTGTATGTGTCTTCATACCTGGTCAATAAAGCTGGTGTAATAAGGGAATTTCCCCGCTGTGGGATGAATAAAGTATAAACTAAACTAATCTAATCTAATCTAATCTAATCTAGTCTATCTTATCTGCAATACTATAATGTTCACCTGCACTGCTGACTGTTACTATAGTAACGACTGTTTACATCTGCATCTTTTTGCACTACTTACATTTCAATCTGCACTGCTGACTGTTTATTTACAGTACCAATTGTTTACATATACATCTGCACTACCGTACTTTAACTGTAATATTCAATTACTTTCCACTGCAATTTAATTAGTAGTAGTTTCTGCCCAAACTTTACTTTATTTGTACTACCTTTAAATCCATTGTTATACTGCTCATTTTAGCCTAACTTATAATATCTATCTGTAAAAACTCTGTCTATAATAACAATAGCCGCCTGTATGTGTATATTCATAGTACATACTCACCTGTAAACTCTGTAAACCATTAGTATTTTATGCTATTTGCACATATCTGAAAAATGTGCACTTATAGTAATATCCACTAAATTCCTAGCTGTAAATCTTGCTCACAATACTTGTTATCTATATATTATATTCATAGGACAAACCCATCTGTAAAACTCTGTTATAATAGTAGTAATCTCTATATTTATTCAGTACATATCCATGTCCTGTCCTTATGGAACCAGTGTATATCCTGCACCTGCTGCTATTGACCTTCTGGTTAGACCCGAACTGCATTTCGTTGCCTTGTACCTGTGTAATGACAATAAAGTTTAATCTAATCTAATCTAATCTAATGTAATCTAATGTAATCTAATGTAATCTAGTCTATGTCTGTCCTGAGGGTCCTTACCTCCACTTGTTTCTGTAGCTGCGCTGCGTTTTGCGCTGTCCTGCCGTCTCTGTACTGCTGGACAGCCAGCAACAGAGACTTTAAAGACGTGGCCATGTCCATCCTGTAGAGCAAAACTAGTCTAGTGAGACAAGACATCGAAAAATCTCTCCTTTCAAACGGACGTTTTCGCCGTCCATCTTGAACCTTTGGGATGCTAACGCTAGCTAACAAGCCTACCTTACAGATTCATCACAACAGCAACTACTTTACAACTCATTTAAAAGTGGCGTAACATTGTTGACCATTGCTTATATATTTCCAACGATGACATAACATGTGTGTGTGTCTGTTTGGGTGTAGCAGACTACCTGTGGAGCGTTTTCTTCCCCAAGAAACATCAACAAAAACATAGACAGTGAAAGAAAAAAACGCTAGCTTCCTCCTCCCGCTTCCAGCTTTGAACTGGACCGAACCATGTGTGAGGAAGGGGGGGAAATCCAGGTTAAATCTACATCCATAAAGCGTATATTGATTTGTGAATAACATGGAGAAAAAAATTATATAAATAAGTTTTATAATATGGTTTTATTTGAAATAACACTAATACACGTCTGCTGTAAGTCGTTTACTTATACGTTAAGCGAACTAAAAATGCATTGCTCCCTTTGGAAGTCTTGGACGAGGCCACGCGAGAGTCACGTAACGTAAGGGGGCGGAGCAGGAACCAGCCGTTGCAGATACTACAAAATAAAGTTAAATTAAAAATAATTAATTACAATATATATCATGATTAAATCAAGTAAGATCAGTCCGAATTAAAGATAAAAGTTGTGTCCAATATGTCTGATTTGCCATGTAAAAAAAAGTTGTATCCCTTTTTGGTTACGTTTTTTTTTTTTATGTAAACTCATTTAGGCTTAATTTGCTTGACCACAGAATAATCCAATGCAATGCAAGAGCCCCGTATTTAAAGTTTTATAGACTATTCATTTTTTCTAATATTTTATTTTGTCCATTCTTTTTCCAAACATGAAGCGAGCTAAATATTAGATGCAGTCCAGAAGTTATGGTCAGCCAGTTTTACTTTATATGTAACATTATATTATAATGTTACACATATAACTGATTCTTACAATGATCATAAGAATCCATTTATTGCTGGGCTGTTGTTTAATTGTGTTGGATTCAGTTTTGTGACATTTTGTAACTGCTGGTAACTATCTGGGATACTAACTGTATAAGTTAAAAGCAAACAAATACCATATTTTAATAAAATGTAATGGTTAGTTTTCTGTCTGTTGAACACATAAACAAAAGCTTTTGTTAAGGTTCCCTGAAATGAGTTTATGATAGAATTATGACCAAGATATTTACTTAGTGGGACATTTCACAGTTGTCTCTGGAGGAAAAAAATACTTAACAAAGCCACAATTTCCCTTAAATATATATATATATATATATATAGATATATATATATATCTGATTCTCCTAAACGGCATCAATGCTTTGATGTCATAAAAGATTTTACTTGTGTGTGTTCGGTTTAAGGAAAGATTTGCATGCACACACTGTTAGACTTTGGTGTACTTTCTACAGTTACTTACCACAAAGGCCCAGTAAAATACCGTCATTTTCTTTTCCGGTTAATTACTGTAATAAACATTGCATTTACTGTATATTTTGAATTTGCGGAGACGGCAGAAGTGGAGACTTTACTCAGCCCAAAACATAGGACGCTGCATATTTTTTGTCATTTGTTTTCTCACAGGCTTAGTTTATCTTTATGACTTTATTTACACTTGTACATTACATGATCGCGTACAGTTTGCTGAATATGCTGAAAATCCAATAAAAATGAATGAACAAAACATATTTGGCACGTCTGTGCTTCTGTCTCGTTTCTTTTTATGATTTCTTTCTGGCATTTTGCCGTTATTGGATGTGTTATAACAGAGATGCAGATCCATGTTTTTGATATAAAGTGTTTAACATCAGAAATATGGATTTCTTTCAACCAAATTGCCCAAAATAACATGGACGATTCCATACAACATTCTTCAGGTGACATTAATGACTACTTTCATTGAATTGTTTGGGTGTTTTATTTATTCTTATAGAATTTAAATTCCTTTTTTTAAGGGTCTTAAAACAGAATGCAGACTAAACTTTGACATATACCCATCTTGATCCACTCAACATCCTCTGATCATATATTTTAGCTAAAATAATTCATCATTTCTGCCTTTTGAACTAAAAACGTATGTTTAATTTTAATATAAATGAGGTTTGGTGACCATGAATTCCAAGAACAAGTGTAAACCTGTTATTAAACCAGCTCAGGTTTTTTTTTAAAAGCGCCAAGAGCTGGAAAAAAAGTGACAAAAAAATCAGATAAATGACAAAAACATCGGAAATGCACAAAGAAATTCAATTTTGACATGGAAGGGCAAGTTCATGGTTAAAGGGAAGACAACACAAGGGTTAACAATTAAACAAATGGTATTCTTACTTTTGGCTTATATAAACCCACACGTCAATACATCTGGGACAAGCTATTGGCAAATATTATCGATCTGCTATCAGTTGTCCCGTACAACTCCAACAAAACGTAATGAATGTTTATAATAATAGCCATCTGTAATATATTCATAGTACATATTCACCTGTAAACCATCTGTATATTATGTTCATTGTACATATCTGTAAAAATTCTATTTATAGTAATATCCACTTGTATATTATATTCAGTACATATCCAGCTGTAAATCTTGCTCACAATACTAGTTATCAATATATTAATTCATAGGACAAATCTATCTTTAAAATTCTGTTTATAATAGTATTCATCTCCATATTTATTCAGTACATAGCCATGTCCTGCACTTATGGAACCAGTGTATTCCTGCACCTGCTGCTACTGACCTTCTGGTTAGACCTGAACTGCATTTCGTTAACTTCTACCTGTGTAATGACAATAAAGTTAAATCTAATCTAATCTAATATCAACGAGCACATGCATTTATTATCAAATTAAAGTGTCCAGAGCAGCAGTGTAATTGAGGATGTCATTGAGTACAGTCCTCACATCTGTGTCCCATATATAACGGATTAATTAATTAAGACTTTAATTACATTACACTGAAAGAAAGGAGCATGCATTCATAGACGTGTCCATTACAAGCAAAGCGTCTTGTTGCTTAACAATGGAAGAACATAAAGGCACCAAGTATAGGTTGAAATGGTAATAGTTATGTCCGTGAAAAAGGCAACTTGTATATAGCGAAAGGTAAAAACAGGAGGTTTGAGGAAATCTGGAATCCTTTTTTTATTCTTTTTTTTAACATAGTGGAAATGACGTACAGACGACTGATCGAGAAGCTGAGGTAATGTTGAATGTTCTTAATGTCTCTGTCCTTCACATTTAAGTGCCAAACGTGTTTTATATGTACTGTATGTACTTTATGTTAAAAGCCAGTAAAAATATTGCCGGAAAACAAGACTTTAATCACACGTTCTACACTTTATCTCATTAAATCTGGATTTCTTGCCACCTTAGACTGTCCAGTCATGTGTACATGAGCATGTGTGTTGTAGATATATTTGTAGTTGCTTCTGTACGCGTGAGGAAACTGTGGTTAGACCATGCGTGTCCTCTTAAAACCCACCACCGAATCTTTCCGCTTTCTTTCATGTGTCTTCATCTTTTTTTCTTCTTCTGCAATTGTTTGGTCAGAATTTGCACACATTAAACACAAAGGAGCATGCATTTGCTTCAGATTTGCCACATTTTATCTCCTTAAAAAACAAAATGAATGTGCAAAATGTAATTAATCCTTATTATTGCAGGAAGATCAATGCTCTTCCTGTAATAACGGACGCTTTAAAAAAAAAAAGCGAGTGTCAAACAGATGTACATATGTGTGTGTCTGGTGTGCAGCTTACGTGTGAAAGCAAACACAGGAAGTGTCGGGATGTTTTTGTCCGTGCAGACAATGAGTCTAAATACAGTTTGAGTCTTCTTTGCCGACATCATCAAAAAACTGTGTTTTTTAACATCATTCTGCAAAGCAGAGTGAGTTTTTTAATCGCACATTAAAGTCACAAGGAAGAAAATACACGCCAAAAAGCTCAGACGACACGGTCAGGACTGGTAGATTCAGCCTGGAAAAGGTTGAGAAATAGCTACTTGGCATGAAATTAAATTTAAAAAAGAAATGTAATTTTCAGACGTCAAGGCTTTCCATCACATGCTCCCTGAGCTTTCTTGTTTTTTTTTTTTTTCTAATTATTTTGTGGTCTATTGTCTCATTTTGTTTAGCTATCTGCCATGGCATGGAAATTTCACTGTATGAGGTTTTTTAACATTAATATGAGTCCCCCCAGCCTGCCTATGGTCCCCCAGGGGCTAGAAATGGTGATAGGTCTAAACTGAGCCCTGGGTATCCTGCTCTGCCTTTGAGAAAATGAAAGCTCAGATGGGCCGATCTGGAGGACCACTAAGGTCTATATAAAAGACTTCAGATACAGTATTAGGGGACCACTAAGGTCTATATAAAAGAGACTTCAGATACAGTATTAGGGACCACTAAGGTCTATATAAAAGAGACTTCAGATACAGTATTAGGGGACCACTAAGGTCTATATAAAAGAGACTTCAGATACAGTATTAGGGACCACTAAGGTCTATATAAAAGAACTTCAGATACAGTATTAGGGGACCACTAAGGTCTATATAAAGAGACTTCAGATACAGTATTAGGGACCACTAAGGTCTATATAAGAGACTTCAGATACAGTTTTGGGACCACTAAGGTCTATATAAAAGAGACTTCAGATACAGTTTTGGGACCACTAAGGTCTATATAAAAGAGACTTCAGATACAGTTTTGGGACCACTAAGGTCTATATAAAAGAGACTTCAGATACAGTATTAGGGGACCACTAAGGTCTATATAAAAGAGACTTCAGATACAGTATTAGGGGACCACTAAGGTCTATATAAAGAGACTTCAGATACAGTTTTGGGACCACTAAGGTCTATATAAAAGAGACTTCAGATACAGTTTTGGGACCACTAAGGTCTATATAAAAGAGACTTCAGATACAGTTTTGGGACCACTAAGGTCTATATAAAAGAGACTTCAGATACAGTATTAGGGGACCACTAAGGTCTATATAAAAGAGACTTCAGATACAGTATTAGGGGACCACTAAGGTCTATATAAAGAGACTTCAGATACAGTATTAGGGACCACTAAGGTCTATATAAAAGAGACTTCAGATACAGTATTAGGGGACCACTAAGGTCTATATAAAAGAGACTTCAGATACAGTATTAGGGACCACTAAGGTCTATATAAAAGACTTCAGATACAGTTTTTGGACCACTAAGGTCTCTATATAAAGAGACTTCAGATACAGTTTTGGGACCACTAAGGTCTATATAAAAGAGACTTCAGATACAGTTTTGGGACCACTAGGTCTATATAAAGAGACTTCAGATACAGTATTAGGGGACCACTAAGGTCTATATAAAAGAGACTTCAGATACAGTATTAGGGGACCACTAAGGTCTATATAAAGAGACTTCAGATACAGTATTAGGGACCACTAAGGTCTATATAAAAGAGACTTCAGATACAGTATTAGGGGACCACTAAGGTCTATATAAAAGAGACTTCAGATACAGTATTAGGGACCACTAAGGTCTATATAAAAGAGACTTCAGATACAGTTTTGGGACCACTAAGGTCTATATAAAAGAGACTTCAGATACAGTTTTGGGACCACTAAGGTCTATATAAAAGAGACTTCAGATACAGTTTTGGGACCACTAAGGTCTATATAAAAGAGACTTCAGATACAGTATTAGGGACCACTAAGGTCTATATAAAAGAGACTTCAGATACAGTATTAGGGGACCACTAAGGTCTATATAAAGAGACTTCAGATACAGTATTAGGGACCACTAAGGTCTATATAAAAGAGACTTCAGATACAGTATTAGGGGACCACTAAGGTCTATATAAAAGAGACTTCAGATACAGTATTAGGGACCACTAAGGTCTATATAAGAGCATCCAAAGAGAACCATGTCATAGGACCTTTAACACTGTATTGCGTTGGTGTCTTCACGCCACCATTTTGTTTTGTGTCACACCCGTAACACTCACAGAAAAGGAAGGAAGGCGTATTTAGAAAAAATGTACATGCTGACATAAAGCTGACAAAATGTGATTTTAGTCCCTCGTTCATCAGCATATCTGAGTTCCAATCTGTTTTATTTTATGTGCAAATGCATGTGTATTCAATAAATATTTTCTTTATCATATTAATCTCTGCCATACACCAAGATTTTAAAACTGGTATTTAGCTGCCACTCGACTGCAGCCACAGGCAGGAAGTCAGAAATGATTGAGAAAGATAACATGATGAGGGTCATTTCATGGAATTTGTTGACAAGTAGAAAAAGGAAATGCAGAAGCCACAATAAGAAGAAAAACCAAACAGAACGCAAAAGTTTGAGAACTTTTTCATAGGTAGTCCATAACCAATGTGTGACTATTCTGTGAGTTTTAGGTTTCTACATTCATCTATACGTTCAATGACCTCTGTGTTTAAGCTCAGTTACCGCAGAAGCCACAAGCCGTTAGTTTCTAAGTTAAAACAACTGAGAATCTGTGCTGAGAAATACTGAAACTGTTTTTTAGTTGGGGTGACTGGATGGCAGATCTGTTGAGATAAAAGTTAAGGGCTTCCTTTATCAGGTCAATGGTTTCCACATGCATGTCATTATAGGTGCATCATATGCAAATGATGATGCCATGCATCTAATCTGATGTTAGATTCTTTTCACACGATGGTTGAATAGCTCTGAGGTGCCCTGCCACATTTATTTCATTACTTAGAGGTAAGGTCTACCATGGACTGTAACTTGGTTACTGTGGTTACCTATAGAAAGCCTGCAGGAAGACTCAGACTCTGATTGGCTAACAGCTTGCCAATGAGAGCCTGGGTGTTAGCGTCCTTTACCCAGCGCAACTGGGCGAGCTCATGAATATTAATGAGCTCAGGCAGCATGACGTCAGACTGACCGGCTGTTGTGATTGGCCTGATTTCTCCTCCTATTTCTTTCCAATGCCTAGAGGTGACAGAGGAGGTAGCAGTTCATCTTCTCGTTCACAATATAACACACAATATATGGACCTTACCTATTTAAAAAGTATTTAAAAGTAAAAACTTTTGTGTGGCAGGGCACCTTTAAGGCTGAGTGTCAAACTCCAGGTGTAAATATGTTACATTAATGCTGTTCAGCTTTATCTTCAAAAAATAGCTCCCACATGCATGTAGAGCCGCAAAGCAGCAGCAGAAAAACAAGATCTTATTCATCGCTAGGACAAGGTCTGCAGCGCTGAGGTTAGTGGTGCTTCACCACAATCAACACAAGCTGAACGGTAACACAGAAACACGCCTGCAACTGTGGCCATAAGTGACGGCAAACGAAACAAAACCGATCTTTGAGGTGCAGCTTAAGGGCTACATCCAAACTAGTATGTTGTCGTTTTAAGACAGTGTTTTAAAAAGACGTCAATCTTATATCACAGGCCATTCGCATACATTCAAAACATGTATGATAAGCAAAATCAGAGTAGATAATGTAAATGGATGAAAAGGTAAATTATCAACAAAGGGATTACTGTTCCTCCTCTGGGGATCATGAAAGTCTGAACCAGATGTCATGGTAATCCATCCAACAGTTATCTTATATTTAGAGAGATACTTCGGTCTGAGCGACCAACCTCTCCACTCATAATCACAGGAACACGAGCAGATGAAGAGCACTCTTCCACCGTACCCATAGTTCAGACAAAATGTCTTTTCCACTCTCCGAATGGGTTTGAAGTGTCAAAGTTGTTCAAAAAGGCAAAACTTCAACATATTCTGAAAGGTCAGGAGCATCTAGAAGAAAATGAAGAAGAAAAGAAATGGTTAAAAATATCACATATTAAAAAAATGTAGTTAGAATAAGACAAGAAGATTCAATATCTGACATACTCTCATAGTCATGTTCTTCTTCGGGTCCAGGTTCCTGCCTCCCCTGTTCCTCAGGTGGATCAGGTGGATCGGGACGTTTTTGGGACTGGATCAACATGGCCGTCTTCCTTTTGACAGAGTGGCGAAGGTGCATGGCCAGACCCCGGTTCTTCCTTTTATAGTGACGGACCAGATCGTCCAAATTCTTGAAAAACATCTCATCAGCACCTCCCGCTGTCTGAAGGAACAACAACAAGGCACAGAGTCAACCACATCTCCATGGAGAGGAAAAACCTGGAAACAGAGCAGGACAGCAGTGCATGGAGAGCTTTGTCGATTCAATGATTGAAAATATCCATCACAGACTTCCTGGATCCCAAGGTGGTGTCTTTACATGTCTTGTTTAGTTCGACCGACAGTCCAAAACCAAAGACATCATCCTAAAATGATGAAAAAGCAGATGTCTGGCTTTTTTGCTTGAAAAAATGACTCAAATGGTGAATCAATTATTAAAAAGTTGCCAATCAACTTTCTTTCCATGGAATAATCACCTAATAGTTTCAGTTCTAAATTGAATAACAACACATGTGGAAAGTGAGAAAAAAAACAATTTTGAAAAGAGAAACTAATTCTTAGAAGTGGAAACACTGTTTATTATAATGCCAGTGATTTGGCAAAAACTCCCACTGGGACTTAAGAATGAACTGATCAGATTGTGGAAGACAGAGTAACTTCTAGTCTGGCTCTACGGATGTACGTTACTGGGATAAAGCCTGACATCTCCCTCTCATGTCCCACCTTTCTGTCTGTCATCTGTATCGTAGCTTGGCACAGCACAGGACGGCTGTGATTGGTTGAAGACAAAACAAAAGCCAAGCGTTTATTCCCCTATCCCAGAATAAATAAGCGGTGTAACCATTGCTGACACTGCGCTGTGAGAAAGGTCTGACTTAGACTCACATGACGTGTTTCTGGCAAAAAATAAGAATTCCTATGTTTATCATGACATAACATTTCACACAGATGCCTTAATAAAGATAAAATGATGAGTGATTTCATATCCATAAGGTCAAAAGGTCACCTTCACTACATCATGATGTTCTGCAACAAAAGAGATGTCTGGCTGTTTTTTCAACGCCCTATCGAAGGGGAGACATGTGGTCGGAGAGAGTGACACTAATCTTAAAACTGTGGCTGTGGGGTTGAAGATGTGTGTGATGCATCAACGTTTCCCCCCCCCAAAAATACACTTAATACCTTTTATAGATTTCCTACAAAGTTTTACTACATACATGATATTAGCCTATTAGACGGGCTCGGATGTCACTGCAACGCGATTGGCTGGCTGAGGCAAACAACCGCAAGGCGTTGAATCAGATTGGGGTAAAAGAGAACAACAAGAGACTAGAACCAAAGAAGAAGAGAAATGATGAGACACGATGTTCGGCTTAGACTATTTTTTGTGGTGCCCTTGCATGCAGGTTGGGGTGTGAGAGTGCATGTGGGGTGCGGGTGGGTGGGTTTTTCCTGTGTAAAAGAGGGGGATGGGGGGGGAATAAAGGGGGAGACATATGACCAATGGAAAAAAGAAAGAGAGAGAGAAACAACACAGCTACAATGCTTATGGGGCATCTCTGCTGGGCAAAGAGGCGCTTGGTGGATCGGGGCAGGCTACGTCAGAATTATTTCATTTTTTTGACTTATTCTTATTTTTTTTTGCCCTTCGCCTCGTCCTTGACTTGCTGTCTGGGGACCAGCTTTCGTTTCAGAAAGCAGGGGATCCGGTCCTCTGACTTCAAGCTGTTTAAACATGCTGGAGTAAGAAAAAATAATAATGGAGGACAATAGAATTTTTTTAAATTAAACATTTAAGCTGAAACATTGCAAAAACATGACATGAAAAGCCTTTAAGATCTAATCAGTCAAAAATGAAAGATGAATTTAAATCCCTGACCTAAATGGAAACTAAGCCTCAAATCTGAAACTCTGGCAGCCTGATAATCAGTTTGAATTTCCATTTCCCTTTAATGTCATAAAAAAACTACAGAGACGTGGGCGGCCATTCAGAGATCTGGGAACTAAAACTATTTGCAACTAACATTTATGCAGATTTGCATTGTTTTCATTAAAAAAGCATCCCCCAATAATAAGGCAGTCCATCCCTGTGGTACAAAGTGTTGAGTGGTGTGTGTGTGTGTGTGGTGTGTGTGTGTGTGTGTGTGTGTGTGTGTGTTTGTGTGTGTGTGGGACAGCGTACGTCAGAGGAGTTTCCTGTGATGAGGCTTGAGCTATACAGCTGGTTTCCATTTCGGTTGTGAAATGTTCCTTTGACCCCAAAATGTCTTGATCTGTGTTTTTTTTTGCTTCTGTTCATTAGTTTTTAGTCAGAAGAGGGCAAATGCATCTAATGCAACTGAAATAATCCAGTATATATACACAGTGGCTTGAGAACGTTTACACACCCAGGCTAAAGTTGATTTAAATAAAGGAATTGAAAAAAATTGATCTTAACGTCTTCATTCAAAACAATAAGGAACCAACCTTTGTCTGTGTGTTATGCGCATATCTCTGAACCAGTGTGGTTTTGCTACGGGCACGAGTAAGTGCGGTGCCAAGGTTGACGCTGTGTGGATTAGAAATGCAAAGAGATCGTAAAAAAGTATATATATATAGATATATATATCGGTAAAAGAAGCACACGTAAGCACTCTAGCCGCTGACCTCCAGACCAGAGACAGAAAGCAGCGGAGCTTAGGCAGCTTTTAATGTGACCTCAGACCCACAAAAAGTGCAAAGGTGCACTATTATAGACTGTCTTTGACTTGGAATAAACCAAAGGTTTCCAAAGTTAGCTATGTGATTGCTGGATATCCCAAACTCACTTTTCTTCACTTTCCTCGAGCTGAAGGAACATCCCGACCGACTGTTGAGTGGAATAAGGTTGGCGAAAAAAAAGGCCTTTCCGTGTCTATTGGTTTCACTAAGGGGAAACTCAACTAAAAGCCATTTGTCAACATATTTCCAACAAAAGCCAGACACTATGTACTATGTTCACAGATGTAGCCTACATTCACCACTTCTAATATAAAGTAACCTCGGAGATTGTTCCTTCACAGCGCTGTGCAATGGAGAAAATCTCAGAGCTGAACCAGCTGATAGAGAATTCATTTAGATAAAGTCTTTTATTCCTTATTTCTTAAAGTAGTTTCTGAAGTAGTATCTTAGTAGTTTTTTCTTAGTAGTATAACTTTTCATGCTCATTATATGTACATTTGACAAACTGTGTTTTCTAGTTTACTGCTGTTTAACACAGAGTGGTAGAGTGTCCTTTTCAAGGACACCCAAAGTACACGTTGCACAAACAGTCTGCACTCTGAAAACTGACACTCTTTAGCGTAGACATAATAAAGATAACCACAGCCCAATGTCTGTATTCCTTATCCTTGTGTGTGTGTGTGTGTGTGTTAATAAAAAGTCTGAGCTACAAGGAGGATTTCGAAGATCCTAGGAGCATGCTGGTGAAAGTTGTTCTTAGCTGTTCTTCCCTTTTGTCGGCAAAAGTCTATAAACAGCTCACTACCGTCTGAAGTCTCGTTTTGTTCCTTTGACCGTCATTATTTTAGTAAGTTTAAGTGTCCTGAACCTGACACAGGCGGACACAGCCCTCTGCATCAGACTCACCCCGGGTCGGTTTAATCAAGTCTCCTGCTAACTAATGACAGCATAGTCGCCAAAACACCCACGCAAATCAATTAGCCTACTTCACCATTAACTGTCAAGCCGCTAAACCGGAACGGACATGAACACCTCTGCTGAAATGCTAAATTTGGTGCTGATCATTTAATTTTGTTATTTGTTCAGGGGAGGGTCACTGAGAGGCAGACAGCTGCACACATTCACACCTCGAAGCTGCCCGGCACAACCACAGTCTGATTTGGAGTTGTCTAGTTGTCTGTCCGTCTGTCTGTCTGTCTGTCTGTCTGTCACTCTGTCCTCTTTCACTCTATCTTATTTCACTTTGTATGTCTGTCTGTCTGTCTTCTGTCTGTCACTCTGTCTGTCTCTCTGTCTCTGGACAGATTTTGTCACTGTGGTATCGTCACAATTTAGAAAGATTTTTCCTGAATAAAATATATTTTAAAGAAAGACGTGTTTCTTGATTTAAATCAGGAAAATATCTGATCAAAGAATCTGACCAGACATTTAACACCTTCAACACTTTAACAATATCTGTTGCACCATTGGTCACAAAGTTTATTGAAAGGATTAGGATTCAATATCGAGTCTGCAGAAGACCCCGTTCTTTCTCAGAAACAACATTTAGACCTTCATGTTGGGGAAATTTCTGAACAAATAATAAATCAAATGGATCCAATGAAGAGATGTGGATCCTGGCTATGGCACTAGATGCTTATTTACAGAGTGTGGTTTGTGTGTGTGTGTGGTGTGTGTGTTGTGTGTGTGTGTTGTGTGTGTGTGTGTGGGTGTGTTTGTGTGTGGTTGTGTGTGTGTGGTGTGTGTGTGGTGTTTACCATGACAGTATAGTTTCCATTGTGTGTCTGCAGCAGTCTGTAGGTATACACCACCTCTGTTTACCTGCAAAGATAAACAGATACACGTTGTTGACACATGATTTTTGCAGATTTTTAACCATAAAGTAATACAGTGATAAAAATAATAAAACAAACGGACGCTGATCCATTGAATCCTACCTCCATCATTTACGCTGAAGGAAGGTATTTCTCTTCCCTTTGAAAGATTTCTTCTGCATTTGTTCTTTAAAAATATTTTCATGTGTGGGTGCATGACAACTTTGGTCTTGTCTTGTGTATAAGTGCTGTTCACCGACAAAGGCAGAAGCAGACACCAACCACACCAACACAACTCATTTAACTGGACATTTCTAAAGTATAGTAGCAACACGTACATTTTCTAATACCAACTTAACCGCAATGAATCTAATCGTCTCTTTTTAAACAGAAAACACTGTACATGTTACATGCATTAGGTTGTCCTACCTGTTTCAAAATTAAAGCATGCATACAAACAATAATGCAACAATAATAAATAAAACAAAGCAATAACGATGTTCTTCTGTTCGTGCAATGTTTAAAAATGATTTGGATTAATTAAAAAAAAAAAGTGTAGATAAACCTTGACCCGTGGCTCCCTCAGCGATCTGTTACCCACAAATAGTGAGGGTAACAGATCCAGGCAGCAACACAACCAACCCCTGGATCCATTTAGGCCACTTTCTGGTCTTGATCACCTAATTAAGACTGTCCTTAATTGGCCGACAACACGCCGGATATAAAGAGGCCATAACTGGAGAGACATAGCTTTCTCCCCCATCCATTAGGCTAAAAAATAAAAGACAAAATACAAAACAAATGCCAGTGATAACTGATATCCAGCTCACTGTGTCAGAAAACAGATCCATGTTGGATCATCAGTGAGAGCCTGCGCCCCATGAAGACTGAGTCCTGCAGCACATCTTTAAAAAAGATAATAGAAAAAGAACACCGGCCCGAGACTAGTGGCGGGAAATATTCAAGTTTTGGCTCGGCAGAGAATCTAAACTCTAGTGTTAAGACCGTTTCAAAAATATAATAAAAGTACATTTTGGAAAATGTTAACAACTTAATCTGGCAAAAACTTAAATATAACCTGAAATACACATCATAGAGTATGTAATAACACTATAATATTCAGTATAAAATAACTCTTGTAAAAGTAAAAGTCCTGCATTTTACTTAGATTACATGCATTATATTTAATCAAGTAATCTTGTGTTTTATGTGTAAATCAATCTGAAATGTAACAAGTAACTATAGCTGTGGAACAAATGTAGGTGCAGTTAAAAGTATAATATTCCCCCTGAATATTAATAATACACCAGTTTTATATACAGTGTTTTTCAAAGTCCTCAAGACGCTTTACATAGGATACTAATAAAAATGCAGTAAACATAAATTGTACTCATGTAGTGTACTTAGATACATTCCACCACTGACCAGGAGTATCTCAACTCTAATACCAACCTTGATACTTATACAAAAGAACTAAGAATATAAAATGTACTACTTCTATAAATTATAAAGTTTGAGCAGATTTAAAGGACTGAAAACAACACTTTAGATAAAGAGAAGTCTGGCACATTAAGTTTAACTGAACAGTACAGATTGCAGTAGTGAAGAGAACTCACTACACCATTAAAAGTACTCATTAAACACATTAAAAGGTACTCACTAACACATTAAAAGTTCTCACTAAACACATTAAAAGTACTCACTAAACATTAAAAGCACCCACTAAACCCATTAAAAAGTACTCACTAGACACATTAAAGGTACTCACTAGACACATTAAAAAGTACTCACTAACACATTAAACCACCCCTAAACCCATTAAAATACTCACAGACACTTAAAGGTACTCACTAGACACATTAAAAAGTACTCACTAGACACATTAAAAGTACCCACTAAACACGTAAAAGGTACTCACTAGACATACATTAAAAGGGACTCACTAGACACATTAAAAGGACTCACTAGACACGTTAAAAAAGTACTCAATAAGCACGTTAAAAAGTACTCACTAAAACATTAAAAAGTACCCACTAACAGTTAAAATCTCACTAGACACATAAAAAGTACTCACTAGACACCTAAAAGTACCCACTAAACCCGTTAAAAGTACTCACTAGACACATTAAAGGTACTCACTAGACACATTAAAAAGTACTCACTAGACACATTAAAAGTACCCACTAACCCCATTAAAAAGTACTCACTAGACACATTAAAGGTCTCACTAGACACATTAAAAAGTACTCACTAGACACTTAAAAGTACCCACTAAACACGTTTAAAAGACTCACTAGACACATTAAAAGGTACTCACTAGACACATTAAAAGGACTCACTAGACACTTTAAAAAGTACTCAATAAGCACGTTAAAAAGTACTCACTAAACCATTAAAAAGTACCCACTAAACAGGTTAAAGTACTCACTAGACACATTAAAAAGTACTCACTAGAACACATTAAAAGTACCCACTAACCCGTTAAAATACTCACTAGACACATTAAAGGTACTCACTAGACACATTAAAAAGTACTCACTAGACACATTAAAAGTACCCACTAAACCGTTAAAAGTACTCACTAGACACACAGACACATGGCTCCCTGGTGGTCTCGCTGTCCCGGATCAGGTAGGCTCCGTCCTTGTTCTTCTTCCCCCAGCAGCTCCTCACACTCGG
>NW_022603815.1:0-7164 GCF_008692095.1 Etheostoma spectabile | reverse complement strand
TGAAAAAGTTATAGCGGAAAATCTGTGTGAGTATCATAGCACGTTTGTATTCGGTTTTTTTTAGAATGACAATATATTACTGCTTCTGCTGGTATGAAGAGTTATTTCTTGCACCCATGTGAAGACTGTACGTAGTCCGCTGTAGTGATCTGTCGGCCTTCGTCGCCAATAGTTCTTGGCCGTCTGATTGGTGTGTTAGGGCCTCAACATATCACAAGAATGCTGAATTCAACTTAGAGGGGTACCTCATTTTATATTTCTGTTTTGCTGTTTCAGTTTAACCAAACATGAATGAATGAGTGAGCTTTGTGCATAACAGGATGCATGCACCATACAACTTGTTTGCTCCCGCAGGTTTTTATTCTTTATATTTAAAGTGCATATAAATCATGTTGTAAAGTATGTTTGTAAAGTGTTGTAAAGTGTTCTTAGAAAACAAATAATCAAATATGTTTATGTACAGTACATCAAAAGAATAACCAATCCTGTCAATACTGGCCATGAAAAATATTTTACAACTACACTTAGGGATGAGCGAATACGCATATCTGTATCTGTATCTGTTTACCACATTAATTATCTGTATCCGTACTTGGACTGGGCTAACCAGGAAGTGGTCAGATTCAACCCGGAAGTGGGCGGGGCTTTAACCAGTATGTTATTTTAAGCATGCAATGATATGGGTTGATCAGAAATTATTATTATATTTATTATATTCATACTCAATAATATAACTTTCTTTTTTTAACTCTTAATCATTTTTGGGGGGTTCTTTTTATTTTCACAGGTCCGTGTGAGTGTGTGTGTCTATGAGTGAGTAAGAGATACAGAGAGAGAGAGAGAGAGAGAGAAACAAAGAGAGAGAGGGGGCGGGGGGTTGGAATGTGTTTGTGTGTGTATCTTAATTGTAATATTATTTATTTATACCGCAACTGCCTTTTTTTTTTTTATAAAACACAGCAAGAAAGTTTCAGACACAAAAAAACTGGTTAGAGCCAGCAGGCAGTTTAAAAAAAAAAAAAAAAAACTCTGACGGCAGAGATGCAACCCGAGTCCCATTCTACCAAGCACTATGTCTGAACAATCCCCACGTTACCAGAAGTCTCCCGGTTACTAGGTACTAGTTCAAACTGAAGTATAAAACAAACTGAAGCTGAAGAAACCTAAATGTTAACGGGAAAGCCCGCGGACCTGAGAAGACAGATAATAATAATAATAATACATTTTATTTAAAGACGCCTTTCATGGCACTCAAGGACGCCGCACAGGGAATTCCTGTGATGTTCACTTCTTTGTGTCCTGAGTGCGTGTGAGCACAGCCGGTGGGACACAACAACAGAAGGAATCTGTGTGTGTAGGGAGGGGTGCTGGGACTAGCCTATCACAGAATAGTGTAGGGGAGGGGCGCTGGGACTAGCCTATCACAGAATAATGTAAAGGAGAGGCGCTGTGACTAGCACTGTGACTAGCCGATCACAGAACGCAGACATAGTCCATGGAGACTTTTATTCAATCCGAGTACAGATATTGACTCGCATTACTCGTATAATACTTGTACTCGGCAAAAGTGCTTTATCCGTACCGGATACTCGTTTCAGCCGAGTATTCGGCTCATCCCTACTACACTTCACTGCAAAAGATGGAGGACAAAATCCACAGTCTTTGCATTGTGCAAAAATGAAATCCAAAGTTTAGGCAGTGCCAGAAATGGCCCGGAACTCAGCGTACCACCACTTCCTGCCATGAGTAGGTACGCACCCCTAAACAACGGCATCTCTCACATAGCAGCTTAACGCTGAGAAAACAGAGCTGGAAAAGTCCTTGTTAACATCGATCATTGTATTAGATGGGATTGTGGGAAGACAATGTGTTTCAGACGGAGCAATCAGCTGTCCTTTCCCTCACAAGGGGGAACCTGTCACAAAGCAAAGCCTCTCCCACTGGGTCGTGGAAGTGGCCATTTCCTTGGCTTATACGGCTGCACACTCAATGCGCACTCAACTCATGGCTTTGCCGCATCCTGGGCCTTTAAGGGGGTTTCTGTTCAGGAGCTGTGCTTACTCAAAGTACCGGGGTTATGAATATAACCTTACGTTTTGTTGAAATAACTGTAATTGGATTGCCATGACATTTGGTTCACATTTGATTCAAGTTACCTCAGGATGAGTTGCAAATTTATAATCCTTTCCCTGTTCATCACCGCCATAAGGTCAAGAATTTAATTTGTCCAAAATAATACATACTATTATGTCGAATACTTGCAAAATAATGACATTCCATCAGCCTCAGCTGTACTTTGTGTCACACTAGGAAGGGATTGCTTATGGCCCATATGAACAGGAGGACTGATTATAGGGACAATAACTCCTTTAACATACATACAGCAAATGAGAGTGTGTGTGTGTGTGTTTATATATACATGTATATATATAGATATATATATATATATATATATATATATATATATAGTGTATGGTATAGTTCAGTACTTTATTTTCATCATTAACAAAATGCAGTGAATGAACAGAAGAGGAATCTACATCAAATCAATATTTGGTGTGACCACCCTTTGCCTTCAAGACAACATAAATTCTTCTAAGTTTACTTGCACACAGTTTTGAAGGAATTCAGCTGGTAGGTTGTTCAAAACATCTTGGATCCTGACCAAACCTCCAACTCCATTTGCAGAAATGCACCTCCACCATCCTCCACCATGCTTCACTGTTGCCTGCAGACATCATTATGTAATGCTCTCCAACCCTTCGGCGAACAAATTTGACCCATCGGTCCAGAGTACCCGCTGCCATTTTCTGCATCCCAGTTCCAATGTTTTTGTGCATAGGTGAGTTACTTGGCCCTGTTTTCATGTCAGAGGTCTGGCTTTTTGGCTGCAACTCTTCCATGAAGACCACTTCTGGCCAGACTTCTCAGGACAATAGATGGTGTACCTGGGTCCCATGGTTTCTTCCAGTTCTGAGCTGACGTCACTGCTGGACATCTTCCGATTTCAAAGGGAAATAAGCTTGAGTGTTTTCTTCTGCTGCACTAAGTCTCCTTAGCAGACCACTGCGTCTATGATCCTCAACGTTTCCCGAACTTTTGCAAGTGTACCTATAAGAATGACGCTGGTTGAAGGCAAAGCACTAACACTAAATATTGATGTGATTTTGATTTTTCTTTTGTTTGCTCACTTTTCATTTTGATAAAAATAAACCATCATTATTTATATTTTAAAAGCATTCTTAGTTTGCAGCCTTTTTTCACACTTGTCTAAGACATTTGCACATTACTTTCTATAAACTTACCACAAAAGTAAGGAAATTTGGGTTTGGTAGATTATTTCTCTGTGGTAACAATGCTTTTTGGCAATATATCTTTGGAAAGCCTGTTTAGTTTCCTTCAAACGGTGCACATTGTAAGGAAGATGCATTTGTGGGATGATCAGCAGCGCTAAGTATGTGGGTTTTCCCCAAGAATTTTTTTCCAAATCTACTCTGCCAATGCCAAAACGCTTATTCTGCCATTGACTTGTTTGGTGGATTGGATGATTGAAGTTTAAAGAAAGAATCTTTCTTTAAACTTCAATCATCCAATCCACCAAACAAGTCAATGGCAGAATAAGCGTTTTGGCATTGGCAGAGTAGATTTGGAAAAAAATTCTTGGGAAAACCCACATACTTAGCGCTGCTGATCATCCCACAAATGCATCTTCCTTACAAATGTGGCACGTTTGAAGAAACTAAACAGGCTTTCCAAAGATATATTGCCAAAAAGCATTGTTACCACAGAGAAATAATCTACCAAACCCAAATTTCCTTACTTTTGTGGTAAGTTTATAGAAAGTAATGTGCAAATGTCTTAGACAAGTGTGAAAAAAGGCTGCAAACTAAGAATGCTTTTAAAAATATAAATAATGATGGTTTATTTTTATCAAAATGAAAAGTGAGCAAACAAAAGAAAAATCAAAATCACATCAATATTTAGTGTTAGTGCTTTGCCTTCAAACCAGCGTCAATTTTATAGGTACACTTGCAAAGTTCGGGAAACGTTGAGGATCATAGACGCAGTGGTCTGCTAAGGAGACTTAGTGCAGCAGAAGAAAACACATCAAGCTTATTTCCTTTGAAATCGGAAGATGTCCAGCAGTGACGTCAGCTCAGAACTGGAAGAAACCAGTGGGACCCAGGTACACCATCTATTGTCCTGAGAAGTCTGGCCAGAAGTGGTCTTCATGGAAGAGTTGCAGCCAAAAAGCCAGACCTCTGACATGAAAACAGGGCCAAGTAACTCACCTATGCACAAAAACATTGGAACTGGGATGCAGAAAAATGGCAGCGGGTACTCTGGACCGATGGGTCAAAATTTGTTCGCCGAAGGGTTGGAGAGCATTACAATAATGAGTGTCTGCAGGCAACAGTGAAGCATGGTGGAGGATGGTGGAGGTGCATTCTGCAAATGGAGTTGGAGGTTTGGTCAGGATCCAAGATGTTTTGAACAACCTACCAGCTGAATTCCTTCAAAAACTGTGTGCAAGTAAACTTAGAAGAATTTATGTTGTCTTGAAGGCAAAGGGTGGTCACACCAAATATTGATTTGATGTAGATTCCTCTTCTGTTCATTCACTGCATTTTGTTAATTGATGAAAATAAAGTACTGAACTATACCATACACTATATATATATATATATATATATATATATATATATATATATATATACATGTATATATAAACACACACACACACACACTCTCATTTGCTGTATGTATGTTAAAGGAGTTATTGGTCCCTATAATCAGTCCTCCTGTTCATATTGGCCATAAGCAATCCCTTCCTAGTGTGACACAAAGTACAGCTGAGGCTGATGGGAATGTCATTAGTTTTGCAAGTATTCAGACATAATAGTATGTATTATTTTGGACAAATTAAATTCTTGACCTTATGGCGGTGATGAACAGGGAAAGGATTATAAATTTGCAACTCATCCTGAGGGTAACTTGAATCAAATGTGAACAATGTCATGGCAATCCAATTACAGTTATTTCAAACAAAACGTAAGGTTATATTCATAACCCCGGTACTTTGAGTAAGCACAGCTCCTGAACAGAAACACCCTTAAAGGGCCAGGATGCGGCAAAGCCATGAGTTGAGTGCGCATTGAGTGTGCAGCCGTATAAGCCAAGGAAATGGCCACTTCCACGACCCAGTGGGAGAGGCTTTGCTTTGTGACAGGTTCCCCCTGTGAGGGAAAGGACAGCTGATTGCTCCGTCTGAAACACATTGTCTTCCCACAATCCCATCTAATACAATGATCGATGTTAACAAGGACTTTTCCAGCTCTGTTTTCTCAGCGTTAAGCTGCTATGTGAGAGATGCCGTTGTTAGGGGTGCGTACTACTCATGGCAGGAAGTGGTGGTACGCTGAGTTCCGGGCCATTTCTGGCACTGCCTAAACTTTGGATTTCATTTTTGCACAATGCAAAGACTGTGGATTTTGTCCTCCATCTTTTGCAGTGAAGTGTAGTAGGGATGAGCCGAATACTCGGCTGAAACGAGTATCCGGTAGGATAAAGCACTTTTGCCGAGTACAAGTATATACGAGTAATGCGAGTCATATCTGTACTCGGATTGAATAAAAGTCTCCATTGACAGTGTCTGCGTTCTGTGATAGGCTAGTCACAGTGCTAGTCACAGCACCTCTCCAATACACTATTCTGTGATAGGCTAGTCCCAGCGCCCCTATCCTACACTATTCTGTGATAGGCTAGTCCCAGCGCCCCTCCCTACACACAAAGATTCCTCTGTTGTTGTGTCCCACGGCCTGCTCACACACGCTCAGGACACAGAGAAGTGAACATCACAGGGAATCCCTGTGCGGCGTCCTTGAGTGCCATGAAAGGCGTCTTTAAATAAAATGTATTATTATTATTATTATCTGTCTTCTCAGGTCGCGGGGCTTTCCGTTAACATTTAGGGTTTCTTCAGCTTCAGGTTTTTTATACTTCAGTTTGAACTAGTACCTAGTAACCGGGAGACTTTGGTAACGTGGGGATTGTTCAGACATAGTGCTTGGTAGAATGGGACTCGGGTTGCATCTCTGCCGTCAGAGTTTTTTTTTTTTTTTTTTAAACTGCTGCTGGCTCTAACCAGTTTTTTTGTGTCTGAAACTTTCTTGCTGTGTTTTATAAAAAAAAATAAAAGGCAGTTGCGGTATAAATAAATAATATTACAAATAAGATACACACAAACACATTCCAACCCCCGCCCCCTCTCTCTCTTTGTTCTCTCTCTCTCTCTCTCTCTCTGTATCTCTTACTCACTCATAGACACACACACTCACACGGACCTGTGAAAATAAAAAGAACCCCCCAAAAAATGATTAAGAGTTAAAAAAAGAAAGTTATATTATGAGTATGAATATAATAATAATATAAATAATTTCTGATCAACCCATATCAATTGCATGCTTAAAATAACATACTGGTTAAAGCCCCGCCCACTTCCGGGTTGAATCTGACCACTTCCTGGTTAGGCCCAGTCCAAGTACGGATACAGATAATTAATGTGGTAAACAGATACAGATACAGATAATGCTGTATTCGCTCATCCCTAAAGTGTAGTTGTAAAAGTATATTTTCATGGCCAGTATTGACAGGATTGGTTATTCTTTTGATGTACTGTACATAAACATATTTGATTATTTTGTTTTCTAAGAAACACTTTACAACACTTTACAAACATACTTTACAACATGATTTATATGCACTTTAAATATAAAGAATAAAAACCTGCGGGAGCAAACAAGTTGTATGGTGCATGCATCCTGTTATGCACAAAGCTCACTCATTCATTCATGTTTGGTTAAACGTGAAACAGCAAAAACAGAAATATAAAAATGAGGTACCCCTCTAAGTTGAATTCAGCATTCTTGTGATATGTTGAGGCCCTAACACACCAATCAGACGGCCAAGAACTATTGGCGACGAAGGCCGACAGATCACTACAGCGGACTCGTACATTCTTCACATGGGTGCAAGGAAATAACTCTTCATACCAGCAAGAAGCAGTAATATATTGTCATTCTAAAAAGAAAACCGAATACAAACGTTGCTATGATACTCACAACAGATTTTCCGCTATAACTTTTTCAGCAGCGGGGGAGTTGA